>NW_010099912.1:0-16873 GCF_000699245.1 Pterocles gutturalis | reverse complement strand
AGAGAGAGAAGTCTACTGTGCTTGTATTGCTTCAACTTTTCCCTCTAATGGCTGTGATAATGCCTTTAACCCTTTAGTTTCTCCCCCTGTTCTCACCACCTTTCTACCTGTTCTGAATTCTGCTGGCCCTGATGCCGGGATAAAGCTGAATATTTTTTTTCCTTTTTTTTTTTTTTTTTTTTTCTTCTCCATAGTGTACAGTTTATGATTGTAGAGAGAGCAGGGAGCCTTTATTGTACGGATGTAATCTTCAGTCTTACATCCCAAAACACTCAGTGGCTAAGAGGGCAATGCAGTGGTTTGATTTTTGGTGAGTTAAGCTGTTTCTGTTTTCTCCTTTTTCTCTCCCTTTTACAGGGTCTGAGGGGAAAAGAGTTAGTAATCCCATTGTACTCGCTATTGCCTGCTCCAAATAACTATGCTAATAGCATGTTGTCCATTTTGTCTTCAAAGATAGGTAAAGAAGATGATACTTAGAGTATGCTTTGGATACATGTATTTGTATAGATTTCTACTGAAAAAAAAAAAAAAAATGAGCTAGATGAAAATGGATTTTGAGGCTTTGAGCAACCTGATCTAGTGGCAGGTATCCTTGCCCATGGCAGGGGGGTTAGAACTAGATGATCTTTAAGGTTCCTTCCAACCCCAACCGTTCTATAATTCTATGATTCTATTATATCCTACAGATTATTCACAGTTATATATATATTTATGTACAGCAGAGAAGGTGTTTACAGCATATTAAAGAACGCTTCCTCCTGCAGTGGATGTTTCCTTCTCTCTTCCCTGTTTTCTGCCTATGTATATAAATAATGTTTAGAAAAGAGACTAACCTTGACGCTATTAGGTGTTCAAAACACCCTTAAAAACATTTGCACTGAGAGAAGTTCTCTGACTAAAATCATCTTGCTGTTTGTAGTAAGAAGCCACCTCGAAAGTGCTTGTTGCACGAAGCAAACACCAAATACCTTCACAGGGCTGAGACAAAGACTAAACAGAATCTGAAGAGAGAACCTGATAATCACACAGACTGCCAAATAGCTGAACTTAACTGCTAATCACAGGCTAAAAAAAGATATAAGCCATATCAAATTAAAGAGAATTTTATCTGCATTGTCAATGTGTTTTTCTGTTGGATGAAGAACTGGATGGGTTCTGTCATGCCTGGCAATTGGAGTGCAACAGTTCCACAATGGCACAAGATGCAACTTTCACATTACTTACTGCACCATCCAAATTATTACATGCATGCAAGACATCTGACATAGCTGCAGAGATCTCTTTCACAGCAGTAATGCCATCTGACTGGAGAACTATCATTTTGTCTACATTTTATCATTTATTTTTTTTATAATTGCATGAGTTCCCATCATTATTTATGAAAATAAGGGAGTAATTTCCCCATAGTAATGTTCTATTCCATTGATGTCATAACTTAAGCGATAATTCTGAGTAAAAAAATGAGTACAATAAATCAAATATAATTTAAATGATTAAAATTATCCCTCAAATAAGAAAACAATTATGTTGCCTGAAAGATTTTGTTTTACCACAGAATTTTAATTACTTTAAAGGAGGTAATAATGGATATATTCAAAACCAAAGAAAAACTGCAAAACAAAAGCACAAGTCTTTAAAGGTAGTGGACCTAAATTATCTGACGTAAGCAAGGACTGTGAGTGATTCAGTGATTAGACATACACTACAGGGGTCTTCACAGGTTCAGATAGTGAATGTTTCAATAATTTCTATAAAAGAAATCAGATCCTTTTCAGATGGGCAGCCAAAATCCTAAGTCACTCTTGAAAATGAAGGCTGATTATAGGATTCACTTCAAAACCATGTACGTCATCAGTAATCAGTTGAAATTACAAATTACAGACATATTATCAGCAGACAAGTTAAATGTAAATTAGACAGGAGGAAAAAGAATCTAAGCAGCATCACCTGGTTTAGAAGGAAAGCAGAAAACAAAAATAGATTTTTTTTCTCTTTTCTGCCTGTTCCAATTCAAGATATTTGATAAGTAAATTTAGTTTTATCAATTTCTTATTTAGAAGCAAGAATAATTCTCCCAAATACCTTGTAGTCAATGGAACTAATGAAATCTTAAATTACTGTGACAGGGAGGTACAAAATAATATATATAATTATTAAAATATCAAAACAGAGAATGTATTTATCAGGAAACAGTTTTGATTAAAAAATTCCTAAAACTTGTTTACATGTTTATTATTTTTATTTTATTCATGTGCTACAACAAGCCATATGATTCTGTCAAATATTGCAAGCAGAAACCAGAAATAACCTACCTCATACTATCAACGTTAAATTTCACCTTGATGGAGGTGGATGAACCTGGGCAGTGAATCTGTCTAGTTACCTTGTGCGAAATCTCTGCCTTTTGTGCTGTAGAAAGAGTTTTCGTGTAGCCCAACTCACGTGACTATGCTTTGGTCCCACAAGGACATGCACTGGTATGGGCTACTTACCCTGCAGGAAGCTGGTCATCTGAAGACTTATCTCTCTGCAAGAGACCATGACTGTGTGTTACTATCCAACATGCTCAGTTAAAAATGAAAGCAAAAAAGTTACTTTTTGATATTTTGTTTGATATTATTTTGTTGATTTTTTAATATTTTCAGCTTTTTTTCACCATTATTGTTATTGCAAAGATTTGCTTATTATTTCAAGGGAAATTTTACGTTTTCTGATAATAATTTTTGATTTATAAAAGTTTAAAAGGAGGTTGGTTTTCTTCACTGAGGCCTTCTGTTTGGTTTTGTTAACCTGAGTGCTTATATGTACCTCTTACATCGTATCACTGTTGCCTCTGTGCAACAGTATCACTGTATGTTTGCTATAAGAAGTTAAAATATATAGGAAGTTTATGAACAAGCTTGATTTGTAATGGGGACAACAAACCAACCAACCAACCAACCACTTTTCAGTGTTTGTATACTTGCAAGTTTAGCAGAACTAGTAGCGGCATAACTTAGTACTAATGGTTTTGGTAATAATTCTGCAAAAACTTTCAAATCTGTGAGTGTCAGTGGGACTTCTTATATAATCACATACATATTCAATTTAAGGAGATAACACATGCACAGAATTACCAATATCCAGACCAGTGAGGGCGTTGGCTACACTCAGAGAATTTGTAATTTTTGAAGAACACAGAAAAGTTAAACAAATCTGTATGTTTTAAGTACTTCTGGGACAAGAATTTCTTATATCTGTGTATGATGACATCATGGGCTCCCAGAAATGGTAATGCAACTGATAGTTATTTCACGATGGAAGTAACAGCATAACCTTAATCATGACAGAGAAGAAAGGTATGACCTTTCAAAACTAGTAGTATTTACGACACTAACCAATCTGAAGAATATTTGCCAAATTATGCTTTTTGTTACTTCAGTGTGATTGCTTGTTCTGACTACTGTTCTGCATAAACACAAGCCATATACTCCATACTCATAGTTCATAAATGTATAATTTTATGAAACTAAGCATTTGGGCTGTGGTGTTTCTATGTTACCTATGTCATTGAGGGTTCAAGGTGGTGATGGCGGTTAGGTTTGGGTTTTTTTCATCCACTTTTATTCAAATGTATATCAGCTATCTATGAAACCAACAGTGGAAGAGGAGGGGATTGTAAAAAAGGTTAGAAATAAGCACTGTTTTAACTTTAAGATCTCTTATTTCAAATAACCTCACACTCCTTGGATCAGGGATGTGATATTTTGTAGATCTATAATTTTTGTTTCAATGTTATACCCTTGCCACACTGGTGAAAATTCCTGCACATTTGGCCATATTCAAAGGTCTGAAAAAAAATATGTGTTGCATATACTCAGTAGCAGCTCACACTCTTTAGAAGCCTGAGTTCATTCATTGTGCCTAAACTCCTCACAGCCTTGAATGCTAAGTAAATATAAGACATCTTCACAGAGTGAACAGACATGTGAAAGGACTCGTTGTACAAAAACACCTGCAATTAGAATCTGGAGAAACAGAAGAAAGGCAAGAGGAAAAAAAATTATGTGACAAGGAGGTGAAGCACTTATGAAGGGGCTGAAAGTTAAAAAATGTCTTAATGAAGTTTGTCCATTATCTTAATTCTTTCCTTTCATTCGCATGCATTTATGAGCAAGCTCTACTTCAGGTGAACCCCTCCTATCAGGGTGGACAGGGCTCTGAGCAACCTGATCTACTTGAAGATATCCCTGCAGGGGGGTCGGACTTGATGACCTTTAAAGGTCACTTCCAACGCAAACCCATATGATTCTATGATTCTATTTTTTAACCTGGGCTTATACTTCACTCAGTAGATAAAGTTGTCCTAGTCTACGAATAGCTTCCTGCTCATGCCCAGAAGTAAAGGATGCTGTTGTACCTGGTACTTCTGCCTTATTTCTTGCAAGTATTGGAAGGGAAAGAATGCCTTCCCCTCAGGGCAGCTAAGTTCTGCCATGGAGAAGCAGAGTCTGTCTCTGACTGCCAGAGTTCCTGACCAATGCTACACAGTCCCCTCCATCAGATGTTTCACAGATGATCAGTGATGATGCACTTCTCATTTCTGAACATCCACCTCAAGATCCTGAGGTCTGAGACAAAGAAACACTGAGCAGTCACAGCTGTAGTTAAAGTGAATGGGTGCTATGCTTGAAGGTGCAACTTATTACAAAACATGAGAAAAACCCATAACCTGCATCCTGGGTAGCTCAGCATTAACTGTTGCCTGTGTGCCTTTGCTGCCTGTCTGTAAAGTGGGATACATTGTCCGGTCATTTCAGAGAGGTTTTGTTAAGATAAATCAACCTTCATGAAGCTCACAGAGTTTTGCAGAATGAGGACCACAGGGAAGCCCGTATGTAAATTCTGTCTTCACTTTAGAGTGTGAGTGGTGTACATGGGTGACAATAAAAATAACCAAAATATCAAAGACCTGCTCATTACTTGAACTCCATTCTTCACGTATCTTGAATGAAGTGAGGAGAGGCTCTAGAAACATCTCTCCCCCACCCCACCCCACTCTATTATGATGTATTTAAAGACTTAATGATGTTGCATATAAACGGAGGCAATGTTAATTCTTGCTCTACTGTTTCTTGAGTACTTGATTTTGCAACTTTAACAATGCCCTTTCAGTACAGCTTTTTACATATGGTCAACATTTTATACCTCTCTCTCTACCATTGTCTCTCTCTACCATTAGGTAGCTGAGACAAAAACTCACACAACCTTAAAATGGGACTTTGGGCAATATTCCAAAGGCTTTTTTTCCTGGTTATCTCTTTGTTTTTATTAGAGAAAAAGAAGAAGAAAAAAAGAAAAGGCAAAAAAGCCCTGTGTTAAGCACAGTTTGTACCCTGGCTTTATTGAAAACATGAAGCTCAACATTCTATGCAGAAAGCCTTGATGCTGTATTGCTATTATGAACTTCCTCTTTTTTTTGTCCTTTTTTTTTTCCCCAGGTTGGTTCATACCCAGAATGGTGTAGAAGTATCTTTACAGTTTGATAAATTCATATTGCTAGCTTAAGTGAGTTTTGAAAAAATTGAGTTCCTTAATTGCTTAGGATCATGCAGCTGGAGCTTTTTAGCAAAACAAAAAAGATGCAGAAATTCTGTTGTAGGATTTTATGTTGCCTGAACTATGGATATTGACTGTAGCTTTTCCAAATTCAAGCTTCACAGAAATTTCTGTTTGATTTCCCCTTTCTTTTGCATCTGAGGGTATTGGTCCCAATAGCTGAGGGGATTTCTTGGAAGAAAGACACACTGGAGAGCACAACAGTGGCCAGACTGTTTTGTTCACACTATTCAGTGTGCAGTTAGTGAAGGGTGTGCTCATCAGGTTCAAAAAAATGGGGAGGGCTGGAGACAGACATCCGGCTGGTCAGATAAAAGACTTCATTCCTTTCTTTGAGCCGTGCTAAAGGAAATCCCACTCTGTCCGTTAAAGAATTAATACTTATTTTTGTAGAGTTAACCCCAAAATTTACTTGATTCCTTAAGATATGACAGTTTGATGAAGGAAAAAAAAGTATTTTCATAGTGTCTGAAGAGCATACTTAAATTTCTTAACAGAGTAACAAATAAATACTTCCTGGAGAGTTTATCTTTTTCACTTCTTTTGTTTCTCTTTTTTTCCTTGCCTTCACAGACATGGGCATGCTGGATGCAACTGCACACTGAAATAGCAGCAAAGAAAGCAGAAGAGGCATTTGTTTGTTTGTTTGTTTGTTTTTTTCTTTTGATTTGAAGTTTTACAATGAATCATGAGGGTACAAGGTAGCCTTAGAGAAAAACTCTTCTTGCAAGTTCCTTATTTAGTACTTGAAAATACTTTTTCTGTTGTTGCATGGTAGGTGTTATCTGTTAATTTGTTTTTTAAACAAAATCTACTTATTCAAATAGGTCTTTATGAACAACACTGTTCTGTGGTAATTTTTGTTAACTTGCTATTTCCAGTTGTCAGTTAAGCCTTAAGGATGTGCACAAGCTGTACAAATTTAACAAGCTTATGAATTTCTGCCTCCCATAGCAGTTACATTTCAGGAAAATCCCAGTCCATATCAAAATACAATTATGACATTGGTGTCTATATTAAGTTTTTTATGGATTCTTGGTTTGTGTTTTTAATGCCTAGCCCTCTTGTGGACAGGTCTTTAGGAAAGCAGATAGTGAGGTACAACTGAGGATAGGGTCAGTTGTTTGCAACATTTTCCCAGCAATCTGAGAAACTGAAAACTAGGAAATTCAGTGCAACTCACAGAGAAGCCATACTGTGGAAAGTACCATTTGATAATTGTCTGTCTGTGGTCAGCTAGGACAAGAACACTGGACACTATTTGTGATTATTTAACCAGAAAAGCGTGAGTGTGCTACAAAACTTGTCATCTGCAGAATTCAGTGTCTTTCAGCTACTCCCCAAATGCCTTTACGCTAAAAAAAAAAAAAAAAAAAAAAAAAAAAACAAAAAAAAAAAAAAAAAAAAAAAAAAAAAAGAAAAAAATCCCAAGGAAAAGCATCCTTCACAAAACCATGCAGTGAAGTATACCTAGCTCAAAAAGGGAGAGATCTCTCATTTCATAAAACTGTAATCTTTCATTATGCTGCTCATCAAAGCAAATATAAGAGTTTCAAAATAGAGCAGGCTGTTTATGTCTACAGTGGATATTGCATATCCCTTTGAGGTAAGCCAGGGACAATGCTAAATGCCTACTATAATGCCCTTTCAATGCACTGGAAAGCTTCGTAGAGGAGATGTTGGGATAGCTTCAGCTATTTGCATACACAATTATTAATTTTCTCAGTAGATAAATACACTTTCATAATTTTAACTACAGGTATTTCTTTTGTTCTAATTTTTATGTAGTTCAGTGAAACAGCTACCACGGCAATTTCAGCCTGTGAAAAGAACTATTTTCTTGGGAAAGAAAAAGCAAGACTGTCAGCATTTGTCTTTGGGCATTATTTTACCACATTTGCCCACCTATGAGACAGTAGCATTCAAGCAGTCTTGAAAACTGTGAGGCTATCTTCACAGTGCAGGACCAAGAAGCAAAAGGGGACTGGAAGCTTCAGATATTATTGCAAACTGGTAAAGTTTTCATTACAAAGGTAGCTGGTAAGCAGAAGCCTATCAGATCCTAGTTTTCATGTGAACTTTGTTAAAAAAGAAACTATCCAATCCTTGACATACTCACCTTAGGAACAATCTGATTTTTTTCTCAGCATTTTTTTTGCATTTTATTAAGTCTTCCTTATCGAGTGAATCAGTAAGAATAGGTTCCACTGTCTTCACACTCATCCTCATTCCGTAAAGGAAATTACATCCTTGGAATGAAGTGTCAGCAAGGATGACAAAATTAGACCCATAGTACCCACTATGGTACAATAAATCCATCAGACTAGGTAACATCTGTGGAACAGCAGTCCACTACCCAGAGGGAAGTGCCTTTTTCAGTAATTATTTATCAGATATTCACTTTCTACAATTTTCAAAATGGGATTAAAATGGGAAAAAAGGCTGCAATTTTGATTGTTTGAACCTACTTTAAAGTGACATATTCTTTAACAAGTAAATAAACTTTTTGATTGGCTAAGTACAAGTATTCATCATCTTCTGTACAGGAAGAGCCTTAAGGACTATTCATGATTCTGCACTTTGACAACACAGTTATTAATTAGAAGCTTAAAGTCAGAAGTGGATCGATGTTGAAGTGTGAATATGTCTGTGATTAAATGGTAGGCTTTGTTGATTGGAAATGATTGATAGGTTGCTTTGTTTTTCAGGATGATTTATCATTAAGATTTAATTAGAGCATGGAGGGGTTTTTTGTTTGGTTGGGGGGTTTTGAGGGTTTTTTTTTTTTTTTTAAGAACTATGATTTGGAATATTATACAAAATAAGCCATAAAATAAAACAAAGTCAAATTTTATTGGGCTAAACTATTAAACTAACTTCCTGTCTTAGGGACACTTCTAGTATATCCTCATTTTCAGTTTTACACAAAGTTAATAAAATCGATGGGTGTCTTCTGTTTAACTTCAGTGGCCTAGGATTCACAATTTCTCTGACTGATAAATAATAGTGTTGACCATATAAAATTCCCATCTGTCTCACTCACTTGGACATTGCCAATGTGCTTCTTAGAATCAAACACTTAAATTGTTCTCAGAAGATGCATTCTTATATAAAAATAGCATTTCTGGGTTGGTTAGTCAATCTGTCAACATTTGACACCTGTGAGATCAGGAGCTCCCATGTTTCTGGACTATGATGAAAAAACTTTCAGGTTTTACAAGGCTTGATCAGAACTCCCATCTGATTAAACTGGAGCAAAATCTTCAGTATCTTTGTGGTCACTATCTGTTTTTCTTCACTTATTCTTAAGCATTCTCGTTCTTTTAGGGTAACAGTATTAGGTATCTAAGAAATTGGTAGGTGAGTAGTTTTTCCAGTCCTTCTTTCCTCACCTCAATTACTGGCTTATGATCTTGACAGGGTAAGAAAAAAATGACCTGAAATAAAACTTTTGAATCTCTGTAGTTTCTTTTGCTTTTTATGTTCTTTTCATTATTCTCTCTTTCTCTCTCTCTCTCTTTTTTTTTTTTTTTTAATTTCATTCTGAATAATGGGGGAAATTCTGGAATACAGGACATACAAAAAGCCACACATCAACCTTAACACTGTAGAGCAAGCAAGACTCTAAGTGCCCTTCTTTGAAACACTTGTAAAGGATATAATTCAGAAGACAGAAGGGGGAACCTGTGAGAGGAGACTGAATTCAGACACAGCATGCTATGTAACCAAACAAAAGAATGTTGCCTTTCATTGTTTAATATTCCTAGCAGTAAGGTTGTACCACTTAGGATGTTGAAAAGTAACACATGGTGGGGCATATAATTAACTGAAGCCTGAAGAATAATTATGCAAGTACAGCTCAGCATAATGAGGAACCAGAGTTGTATTTTTGTAATATCATATTTTGACATTAAGTACAAAATTGAAATGTAACGCTAATGCATCTGTTGGAAATGGAAGGAACCTGCAGATACAGACATTTCAAAGAAAATAAAGACTATTTTTACCTTCTGTAGAATAATACCATTCTGTATTTTATCTAAGTAAAATAAAGTTTTATTTATTAAGGGCTTGATATAATTTCAGAAAAAGAATGTGAGAATTTCCATTTATCTAAATGGAAACTGTCTCCATCCCTCTGTTGAAATATTTATATTTTTCTCTGTAGCCATACAAATAAAATGTCAAAATTACTCTGAAAACTGAAATGCATACCAGTTAAAGCCAAGTTTCTGGGCTGTTCAGAAGAAGATATTGTAAACTGAGGATTTCAGCATGAGACTGTTCATGAGGGACAGCTCTAGGATTGCCACAACAGCAGCTTTTTGCTGCCACTGAAAAAGATGACAAGAGAGTTTAATTAATACAGCATTTGGAAGAGTGAAAAAATGTCTGTCCAAGATAATTCCCTAATTCTGCAAGTGAGCTTGAATGGCAGTGGATTTTTCTCTCACTATGTGAGATGTATATTAAAGGGAGAACCAGAAGGTGTTTGAACTTCATCCTTGCTGCTGACATTGCACTCTAGGTACAGGGGTTATGAAAATAACATCTCTAAAGACATGCTTTGCTGGTACTAGTTGGATCTTTAATACTGCTCTGAAATAGGAGAGCAATCCAAGTGCTTATGCTAGAGATGTCTATTGCTATTATTAGGTTCCCTAGACTATCCCAGGTGTTGGCATGGGGCTGGCAGATGCACAACAGAACTTAAAGTGACTCTATACCTGTTTGAGAGTGCAGCTAGAGACATCAGGATATCCTAAAGGTGCCATTGAGGCACTAGGTGCTTGTGCTTAGGCAACCAACGCCCTCATAAGGTTTCCATAGTTTCCTCCATTCTTCCACAAAATAAGATTTCAAGAGAAAGACATTAACATTCATCTCTACTCATGTAATCACTTAATGGGATGAAAAATAATAAAAGGGAATATTAATATAGAAATAGATGAAAAATCAAAAGAAATCCTGATGGAAAATAATGTTTTCTGAGAATGCTGTTGATTCTCTCCTTAAATCCATTACATTAAGCTTTAGCAACAGAGGAAAGTTTTGGGAGAATTGTTATTCTGATACTGAGAGCAAGGGATTCTGCCTTCTGTCTCTCTTAGATTAAATATAAATATTAATAATAATAAATAATATTATATTTATTTTCCTCAGGAAGATTTTGTCAAGGTTTTGGCAGAAATATTTATCTATTTAAAGTGTAGAAGCTTCATCTCTTGGTGCCAGGAGAGATACAAAAGTCATTGGTGTTTCACCCTGAATTCAAGTGGTGTCTTGCACCCCTAATAGTCCAATTCTGTAATTTCAGATCAGTATTCTCTAAAATGAGAAACAATTTTGAGTCTGAGAGAAAACTAGAACTTTGAGTTCACATCTCTGTAAAGGCTCCTTCAGCATTTAGAAACTCCCATCTACAGAAGGCTTTTGTGTTTAATTGTTTTCACTGATATCCACCAGACATAAATATGGTCAGTGTTGACTGGTTTGTATTATTACAAAGTCAAGCTAAGAAAACCTGAATTATTGGCACAGTACCTGAAGGAGAAAGAAATAAAAATAAAAAATCTTTTACATCTAGATATAGGACACACCTATTTGATTTAAGATAATTTAAAATATAATTTAAAAGTTAATTTAAAACTTTGTTTGGAAGGCAAATACAAGAATAAGGTGACCAGAGCACAAAATCACTTAGATCTCTACAAGTAAAAATGTATGTCACTTACTGTAGAAAATAAGTTGGCTGACCCCACTGTTCATGTCTGACAACCTGACCGATAAACATTAGGAAGAAGTTACCTGCCAAGAAGGCTCAATTTACATTGCCTGCCATAACTTTACAGCTGGAACAGAAGATGCCTAAAGCTTTTTTTTTTCTTTTTTTTTTTTTTTTTTTTTTTCTGTTTTTCTCCTTAATAGCAAGAGAAAGTCTGCCTTCTCTTGAATCTGAAGTAGGACAGTGAGTCATTCTAGTTCTTTATACTGTAAAGTTGGAGGACACTTTTCTGTACTATAAAACCAAAGGGAGCGTTTCAGGTGCAATTCTCTCCAGTGCCGGTGTAAGTACTGCAATGGTAGTCACTGCATAATACACAGTTCTGCACACAAGCAGACCCCTGGGGAGCACTTAGTAAATTGTAACAGTCTGTGAAAGCATGAAGTAAAGAAAGATGGACTTTCCTTCTGAACAGACTGGTCTGATTGCTGCAGGAACCTCAAAGAGCAATAAGGAAGTTAAAAGTTGCCCAACCTCAGCAACACTTCTTACACTTAGTGCATGAAGATGGCTCTATCCTTGGCTTTAAAAAGCACAAAGTGATGTTTGCAGGGTGATGCCCTTCCCCAGCACCCCACAGGCAGGGTGAGGGGGCAGAAAGCAGGGGGACTTTCACACTGTGCCTACTGGGGCCTTTGCTGAAATCGTACAGATTTTTCTGTCTGTCACTGTCCCAAAGCATGTGCTGGCTCCACCCATTAGTTGTGTGGCTTTCTCTATTCCAAAAAGGGAAGAGCTAAACTCAATTAATTAAAAAGAACTGCCAAAAAATAAAATAAAGGGCCAGCCTCCTCCCCAGTGTGCTACTTTTATACGTTGATCTGAAATGTCCATGAAGTATTGGGAAACACCAAATGAAATTCTTCCCCTCAATAAGCTATCTAGGTGTCAAAATGCAGTTTTATGAACTTTTGACTAAAAGCTACAGCTCAGCCTGCTGTTTAAATCCCATCAAGCATGCATTTAGAGGAGCTGGGCTCTGATCCTTGTTCTGGCATTGACTTTCTCTGCTTCATTGGGAATGCTGAATTTAATTAGAAGTCCTTAATCCAAGTTTAAGTTAAGGACGATAACTCTTTCTAAAGAGCATTGGAATTCACAGATGAAAGCTGATGTATTGGTCATAAGTTAAACTTGCCAGTGTCCACTTGCTAAAACTGCCCACTTGCTGTAGTACAGCATCATTACTTTGTGTGCCCGGTTCCTCTGAGGGTGATGTTGTAATGCCAGGGCCTGACTGAGCTTTCCTGGCATGGTACTGCCCTTCCTGGGAGTGCCATATATCAGAGGAACAATGTGTAAATCAAATCCTGTCCTGGGTTAAGCTGAGACAGAGTTAACTTTCTTCATAATAGCTAGCAAGAGGCTGTGTTTTGGATTTGTGTTCAGAAGAAAGCTGATAAAAAGTGATGTTTACGTGGCTGTTACGTGGCTGCCAAGGTCTTTCAGCTTCTCTGGCTGTCTGCAAACAGGAGAAGCTGTGAGGGAGCACAGCCCCAGTTACTAGCCCAGGATTTGATCTTAGTCTCGGGACTGAGACCCAAAGTGGCCAATAATCTATTCCATAACATACACGTCATTCCCAGTATATAGGTTAGGACCCTCCGGAAGCTCGTACATTTTGTTCTGGACCTTTTTTGCTCTGGGTCATCTTGCTCCAGGTGGTCCCTCTCCCAAGGCCTTCTCTCCCCTCCCCTCAGTCAGCTCTCAGTCTTGATGCTTAGACTGTTATCTTCCGTGAGTGCAGTTTCAGGACTCTCCCTGATCCAGGATTGCTAGCCAGGAACAGGCTGAGCCTTGGGCATCGAGTGGTGAGAGTATCACTGTGTGTCACTCATTCATATATTTATATATACTATTATTTTCAATATAAATGTAGTTTAGTTATTAAATTGTTCTTATCTCAACCCATGAGTCCTTCTTCCCTTTCCACTTTTGATTCTCTCTCCCATCCTTAGAAGGGGGGGAGGGTGAGCGAACCAGATGTGTGGGGTTGGCTCCCAGCCAAGGGTAAACCCATCACAAGTCCTCAGCCCTGTTTGCTTCAGTGCATTGCTCCAGTTTGTATCTTGTAGAATCTTAGTATTAAAAATGCACAGAGATAGGCAATTACCGGCAGGATTTGAAAAATATTTTTATCAGGTCTTTTTCTCTTCCATACTTTGGAAGGATAATGAACAGGAAAAACGGATTCCCCAAAAAAAGCAAAGCTTACCTTTTCAGCTATTAAGTATGCCTTGGTTCTGATTCTCTTTGAATCTGGGGTGCAGGTGTGACTTTTTCTCCAGCTGTTTTTCCATAGTTAGTTATAAAAATCTGTCAAGGCTTTTCACAAAGCAAATTCTTTGAAAGTGTGATGCTTTTACTTATTTTTATTTATTTATGCTTAGAGCAACAGCCATGTAAGACCTCTTTAAAGTTAAACAGCAGGAGCAAGCCCAGGCAGCAAATGTAGCACACCAAGTCTTTTCTTATAATTTCCTTTCCTCCTTCCCCCTCTTTCCCCCTCTCCACTGCAAATAAAGGACTGAGGAAAGGAAGAAAAGGCTTACACAGCAACATTTGCATCCCTGCCTTTAGTTAGTCCCACTTTCCTAGCTTGAGGTGGTATGCATTATTGAAGAGTGTCCAGCGTTCTCAAGTAAATATATGTCACTCAAATAAATAACTACCTACTACACTCCTCTGTACTCCTGGCCAGTGTTTATAACAATCCACATACAGTCCAGTTTTCATTTTTCATCCTTACTTTCATTTTTCAGGAAATGAATTTTTAAGCATATTTCTCAGATATACAGGGGTCAATCAGAATGAAGCAACAAATCATATTAATTGTTGAACCAACTCAGTAGCACTGTGACAAACCAATATTCAAATGTGGCTGCCTGCTTTCAGCCATCTGAATCTATGCTCAGTCTAAGGATCTGTACAGCAAAGGATCCGTGCAGCAAAGGATCTGTACAGCAGCAGGTATTGTGAGATTTTGGGTGTCTAACCTCAGGTGTCCATCTTAAAATATTTCGTTCATGTTGCATATAGGTACAGTTAGCTATTATCAAGGAGTTAATTAACCAGTATAAATTAATTTAGGAAGATCTTCCTTTTATTGTAACCTTACACAAGGAATCTGCAACAATATTTAGTAAATTAGAACTTGAGCAATTCCCCATTAAGTGCATAGTTTCTCTTAAACATTCTGTTTCCCTAAGTTGTATCGCTAAACATTTTACTACTTATAAGTGACGATAATTATAGTGGGCTGAACAGTGTCTGAGATTTAAAAAGAAAGCTTTTGGGGGTGATGTATTGTTGCTCCTTCTTTCTGTGACAACCTGATACGGGTCAGTCATTTATAATTTCCCTAAGTTGTGGTTCATTTAACTGATATCTACCTGTATGGTCTTGGTGTATGGCTACTAGTCTGATCTACTGGCAAGATTTAATTCTTCCAAAGTTCCAAGGTATCCACGGTGGATGTTCCTAAGCTATTTAGAGTTTGATATTTTAGCAACCTCCATGGACTTCAGCAAGGAATTTAAGGTGAAATGCTCAACATTCCACCGTATGGTGAAAAGGCATCCTGTGTATCTCCAGAGGAGATATTAAAAAAAAATTAAATAATTTTTAACATTTTCCTGTTTTCTTTCAGAGATCATTTCACTCTTTCTTTAATATTAAAATGATGACATCATTTTTGTGCGTACATGTGTATATTTATTCATGAGGAGAATGTAGACAGGGTTATGGCTACTGGGCATTCAGGTGTATTGAGCTACATCAGTGAAGCTTTCCCTATATCATCTGCTTCCAAGTATATAATGCCCCCTGACTATATGTGAACACCTTGTGCTCACAGTTAGGAACTGTAAAAGTCATTATTCAAGCATTGTTCCTGTGTATGGTGTATGTCAGAGAAACTGCTACCTGTTATGGGACATGGACATGAGTTGGGGTGCCAGAAGGGTCTAAGCATTCAAAAAGTTTGCCTGACATATTCACTGGCTTGGGTTACACACAGCAATCAATGTCTTCATTTGTGATTTTGGGTTAAAGCACTCATTCTTTAACACGTAGGATTTGGAATAATTTCTCTTCTGAACTCAAGGGTTTCAAATGCACAGCCCCACCCTGCAAGGAGGGTGTCTTAGGAGTGTAGGGTCTTTTGGATAAATGTATTTGTTGCAGTCCTCAATTGTGAAAATTTTTGCTGCAAGATATTGCGCAGGGGCAAAAAAAAGGGTTCAGAAATGATGGCTTTATTTCATGAATGACCATTGGTGACTGTTAAATGCACTAGCTTGGATGCAACTTCTGGCTTAAAAAAGAAACAAACAAATAAACAAAAGAGGCAAATCTTAAACTTCTTGTTGCTGAAAGGCAGATAGTGGTGTCAGTCCATATGTAATCTATTTCTTACACTCCTTCTTTAAGCAACCTCTGCTAACCATTGTCAGACATGATACTGAGTGACCTTTGGTCTGTTCCAGCATAGCTCCCATTATGTTCTTAATGACACATCTCTGCACTCTTATGCCACAGGACCGAACCAACTTCAGTCTCAGAAAGAGTGGACTGGGCTGTGGAAATGAAGTACCTTGGAGCATGAAGGAGACTGCTTTCTCAGGGCCTCCCACCTACCACTTACAGAAGCTGCAACTTGTGAGGCTACGAAGGTTACCTCACAGTGAGTTCATTCAAAAGCTCGTTTCTATTTCTGTCCCTGACACTGCTGCAGAATTTTTGCCTGATACTAAGCAAGCTGCATAAAACACATTTTTCAGAGTGCTGACTAATGACCTTTCCCATTTTTCTAAGTCCTGCCTTTGATACTTGGTGGTAGGAGTTCCCCAAAGGGAAAAGCAGCCAGTGCTGATGGACTGGTGTGGAGGCTGCAGTCTTCAGGAGCTGTGATTTGAGCAGGGGGAAGCAGGTAGAGTGCTCCAGTCTGAGTCATCCCAGACAGTGGGCTCCCCAGACCAGTGCTGCTTAATCTTGGTCCTTTAGCTAGCCAGTGTAAAATGAAGATAATAGTACAGCTATACTTTATAGGCAGTTGTAAAAGTGAAGGCATTGCTGTTCGTGAAATATAGTCATGGGCACCACAGAGAAGTCTAAACAAATAGCTTTACATGAGAGTTTGAAAACCTGTGGTCACAACTCACAAAAAAAAAAAAAAAAAAAAAAAAAGAAGAAGGTAACAAGTTTTTGAACACCTCATTATTTTTGTGAATGTAATCCATCCCTGTACTGAGAAAGACAGGGGTCATGTGTAGGTATCTGACAAAGTAATAGAAACTCAGGACTGAATTAACATTGCAGAGGTGACTTTTTCTGTATGTCTGTCATTTGCTTTTATTTTCCGGCACTGAGGCTGTTTTTTTTTAAGATAGTATACGTGTGTAACATGCATACAAGTTAATATGAAAATGAGGCTAGCTGTCCTCATAAAACTCTCAATAACTTAATGTCCTGGGTCCAGCTGGGATAGGG
>NW_010099911.1:21021-21402 GCF_000699245.1 Pterocles gutturalis | reverse complement strand
GGTGGTGGGGGCCCGCCGGGCGGTGGAGGAGAGAAGAGTAACGCAGCAACAGGTGGAACCAATGAAACTGGAATTCGAGGAAATGCACTGGAACTGGCAGGAACTGGAAGCGGGGGAAGTTCGAGAAGGTCTCTTCCCCATTGTCCAGGGACCCGTACCCAAATGGAGACCCCGGCCATGGACCCAGCCCCACCTCACAGTCCTTCTAGAGCACAACTACAGCAAACTTCCCCAGCGCAACCCAGAATTCCAGCCAGCAATACAGGCACCAGCTCCTCCCCATCAGCGCCATCGGCACTAGGGAATATCAACAGGACAAAACAGAGCCCCCCTGCTGCGAGCGTGAATCAGGTCTCAGGCTCCCCGTATGCTGGCAGCAGC
>NW_010099911.1:18392-20970 GCF_000699245.1 Pterocles gutturalis | reverse complement strand
CTGGCAGGGACGGACCAGTCTGTGTCACTGTGTCCCCAGCAGGTTCCAGCACAAAGGTGACCAAGGTAGCACCCACGGCCTTAGGAGGGACCAGCTTAGATGTTTCCAAAAGCAGTTCTTCCCCTCTGATGTCCTCACTGACATCCACGAGCCCAGAAGCCCTGGCTGGAGGTGTGGTCACACCCGTGTCATCTGTCCCACCCTCTAACACGTCATCAGTAGCGCCTAGCCTTAAAACTCCTGCAAGCTCCAGCTCCAGCAGGGCCCTCCCAAAACCAAGCTCCAGTATTCCTGCCAACAACCCTTTGGTCACCCAGCTTCTTCAAGGCAAGAACGTCCCTCTGGAGCAAATCCTGCCGAAGCCTCTCACCAAAGCAGAGACAAAACCCGTCCCATTAGCTGTCCCATTAGCTTCTCATGAAGAAAAAGGGGCGGCAGCAGCAGCACCCAGTGCTACGAACGTCGCAGGGAACGGTGCTGCAGCCGAGGGCGGTGAAAGACAATCGGGTTTACCCCCACAACAGCTCGGGAAGATCTTTTGCCAGAACAGGCCTCTGCCTCACATTCCAAGGACCTTTCCGCTGCCCTTGGGAAAGGACCTCAGCCTTGACCAGCAGCCGTGCCACGAAGCGCTCAGCAAAACAACCCAAGAGCAGATCCTTCAGACGCTTATCAAGAGGGTCCAGAGGCAGAATTTGTTGCCAGTCCTTCAGCCTTCACAACTGAACCTCCCTCACTCAGGTTTCCAGTTAGAAAACAGCTCCACCAGCCAGAGATTTATGCTGGGTTTCATGGGCAGAAGGACATCCAAGCCTGCGATGTCCGGTCATTATCTGCTCAACATTTCCACCTATGGCCGTGGTTCAGAGAGTTTGAGGAGAGGCTTCTCCCTGAACCCTGAAAACCGCTTGTGTCTGAACAGTCCTGCTGATGCTCCAAAACCAGAATTTGGGGAAGGTGAGGAGACAGCTGGCCAGGGCGGCAGCAGCGATGAAGGAGAGGCAGATGATGAGAGTACTGGCGACGAACGTGAACCTGTCCGTGTAAAAGAGGAGCCCCAGGCCGCCCAGGTGTCGGGTCAGTGTGGAAAAGAACAGGTACCACACAGCATCAATTTGGATTACAGCGCCCTTGCTAAAAAGGGCATGAAGGCAGACGCAGCCGCCTCTCAGCAAGCCACGGTCAACACGGAGAACGTTCAGGCATTTGACGGAACTACGCTAGCACGAGATTTCATTCAAGCCGCTCAAGAGCAAATGGCCCACGCGATGCGGGGGAAGATGCACGGCACCCCGGAGCTGTTCAGTACCTCTGTACCGTCCTCGGACTCTGCGCAGCAGCAGCCTCCGCTGCTCTCTCCTTCGCACCCTCCAAAGCTAGCTGGGAACGCTGCAGCACAGCTCCTTGGGCCGAGTTACAGCGGCACCATAAATGTCTCCACCTCCCCGGACGTGAACCAAGGGTCTCTCATGAGCGGGCTGTCTGAGTGCAGCCAGTTGTCCAGCAGCATGGGGAACGTCATGTCCTTTTCTGTGACTGTCACCACCATTCCCACCAGTCAAGCTATGAACTCTGGCAACCCCGCTCAGACCATCCCTGTTCAGGCCTTCGCTGAAGACAGCAGCATGGAGGATTCCCCTTCCAAGTGTTACTGCAGGTTGAAAGCCATGATCATGTGCAAGGGCTGCGGTGCCTTCTGCCATGACGATTGCATCGGCCCCTCGAAGCTCTGTGTCTCCTGCCTCGTCGTGCGGTAACCAGGACGGGCAGTGGGGAGGAGGACGGCTTGATTTTGGTTTTGCTTTTGGAAGTAGATTGGGAAGAAAACAGGAAATTTACTGCCTTGCACAAGAGACACGTTATGAATCAGGAATACAGAGTAGAGTTCTTCTTTCATTAACGAAAGAGCACCTTCTTGTACAGTGAGTCTAAATTGAGCTCAACTACGTGAATTGTGACAAGAGTTTGCACTTAAGGAATTATGTAAATATGTCACATTATTTTGTTTAAAAATATTTTTTCAATCTTTTAGGAGATGATAGTGTTTGACTTGTACTGCAGTTTCATTAACCCCAGCCTGCTCTCCAGCATGTTTGCTGAGCTCTGCTCTAGATGGGGGGACAAACCCCTGGCAAAACTTTAGCCTGTTGCTGGTCTTCTCTGGGCCAGAGAAGAACCGGATAATTGAAAAAATAAACATTTGTACTGATCACAGGGCACCGAAGCAGGAACCCCCTGGATGGGGGTTCAAATTAGTTCAAATTTTTCAGAATTGGAAGGCATTAATGTTGTACCAGCCTTCCAAGTAATTGCCTTTCCCTTGTGAGCTGGCAGTTTCCGGAAGGCATACTGGGCTGTGCAATACGGGCTGGTGTTTCTGATCCGCATATCCTCTCCTCTTCGCAGAGGCAGTTGCAGTAACCTCGTTTGAAGGAAGGTCGTGTCTTTGCTACTGGTAAATCCTGCAAAAGGCAACTGTACTAACCCTAGGAGTCAAGAATTCAAATCACTAAACCAACTCAGTAGCGGTGATTGTCGGTGATCCCAGGAACCATTTAAAGCAGAGATCACACACGTG
>NW_010099911.1:18131-18361 GCF_000699245.1 Pterocles gutturalis | reverse complement strand
ACCTCATTTCATTCCTGGGCTGGCAGGACTCGGCAGGAATCTGCTTTCTTAGGAATTTCGAGTGAGCCGGGAAGTGCCATCCCACGGTCACGAGCCATCAGCCGTTACAGCACATGATGCAAGTGAAGTGTCACCCTCGGTCCTGCTGTTTTCTAGGAAGCTTCCTGTGCTCATTCGAACCTCCCTGACAGGCAGAAGTCTCTAATTTCTATAGAAGATTTTATATTTAA
>NW_010099911.1:14746-17978 GCF_000699245.1 Pterocles gutturalis | reverse complement strand
GGGGGCTGCACTGCCTGCCCCTGTCACACCTGATGGTGGGACACCGCTCGCGTTGCTCATCCTCACGTTCCGTGTTCATTAGTTCATTCACTTTGATTAATGAGAATTAAAGCAGTCATAACATGGTACTCTGTTCTCGGTGGGAAGAGGTGCCGACAGGCTGGCTCGTGAAGCACACGCCAGTCTGCGTTTCGACGGACTGGGATGTGTCGTGTCCCGGCGGGGATCGGTGCGTTACTTCTCTCCGAACCACAGCCCATCAGGTTCACTCCTGGCATCCAGCCCCACGCTGTGGCTGCTGGGGGCGGGGGGGGGGCCATCCTGTCCGGTGACAGATCTGTGTCTCTTTTTGATGGCAAAGCACTGAGCTCACTTTTAATCCAAAGGCCTTTTTAAGATGAAGCAATATTACCAGAAGCAGGGGGGCAGCTGTTTGGCGCGCTGGGGTTCTCAGCTTGTCTGTCTTCTCTCCATTTGACCGTAGTGCTGCATCCCCCTCTCCCTCGCCTGGGACCCTGGCACGCTGTTGGTGAAGAGATCCGAAAGAATTGCCTGGGAAGCAGCTGTTTTTCCAAGGAGCAGGGAGTGATTTATTTGGTAATGATAAAGAAAGGAGAGTTGCAGAGTTAATCACGGCATAACAGAAATATTTCCTTCCCAGTCCAGCAGAGCACGGCACCCTCCAAAGCAGGATTAGCGGGCAGGAGTTAGCACGAGCTGCAGCGTATCACGGTCTGTTTTGCTTGATTTAAATTTACTGGGGAGCAGTGACCTCCTGCTTTCTAATGACGCCTCACTGCTCAGACACCCAGTGGTGAGCAGGATTGAAGTATTAGAAATAAAGTCAATTTTTAAAATCTGTAACTGAAATCTCAAACAAATCACACAAAACTTGCTCTCCCCTGCGTACTGCCCGTGCCTTGGTGGCGGCTGTAGCCAGGAAACACCCCCGGTCTGTGCCATCTGCCCGCGGACAGGCACGGGCCCCAGCAGCCGCCGTGGGCTGGCGGCTCCCGACGCTGTAACGGGGATGATCTCGTTCCCTGGGTGACTCGCACGGCAGCGCCCATGCAGACAGCAGCCCATCGCCACCTGCTCCCATCTCTTGTTTTCTGCCCGAGGAACTTTGGCCATTGTTTTAGATCCTGGGACGCAGCGTGCGCTGGTTTCAGGGGCGTGCCCTGGGGTCTGTCCGTTCCGTGTTAACTCAAGCTTTGTCTGGACGTGAGGGAAGTCAGAGCAGTGCAATCCTCGGGCACAGTCATTCCCATCTCAGACGGATCTCCCACTATCATCCAGTTTAAAGATTGTTCTAGTTGCAAACTAAACTGAGAAAGTTGTTCTCGTCTCGAGAGCAGAGGTTTTGCAGGTATCACTGGATCCCTGCTGTTCACACCTTGACTGTTACCGGTGTCATTGTCCTGGGCTGACACGGCTGCGGAGGACGGGGCAGGGGATGATGAGGGATCTGACAGGCTCCCAGGCTTTCAGCCTGCTGCAGCTGCCGCTTGGAGGGCTGTTCATGGCTCCTCTTGTGTTCTAGAACCATCACCAAACCCGGCCGCGGTTCCAGCCTGGTCAGTGTTACGCGCGTCCCCTGCAGTGTGTGGGCTGAGGTTTTCCACGCCTCATCCACCTCCTGTGAGGTGCTCGGGGAGTGCAGGAAGCTGCCGTTCCCCAGCAGTCTTGCAGGAGATGCGCGTGCTCGGCTGCTGCTGTCCCAGGGTGGGACGGACGGTGACCGCAGAGATCCCCGTGGGTCCAGACTCGTGTCGGGCAGCGCAGGCGTCTTGTGTGATGATGGAAGTTTACGGCTCTGTTCAGTGCCTTAGTTCTATTTTAACGGATCAGCACTTTTCTTGGGCTACTTTTACTCTATTTCTTTTTAAGAAAATAAATCTTTTACCTGCATGTCTTTGATTCTAACACATGCTGTGAGCTACTAGATGCAACTCGCTGGAACAATCTCCACAGGGTTGCGAGAGGGCATTAAGTAGTTAGGAAATCATTAGAAATAACGGGCCTCAGCGTAATCATCCCTGTAAGCACAGGGCGACATAAAACCTCGAACGTTTTGCACGTTCTGCAGGGCTGGTTATTGAATCAAGGCTTTGAGAAGGGGAAATCCTACAGCCCCTGGAGGAGCGTTCCCTCCGTGGGATCAGCCTGCTGCTGCCGTACTGCTGAGCTCCTCCCGGCAGTCTCCTCTCTTCCCATCGTCTGACCTTCCTGCTGTTCCTTCCAGCAGGACAGCAAACCTGCCTTTACCCTGGAGGGGGGAGTAAACGGGGTGTTGGGACGTAGCTGAGGGCATTAGACGGTGGTTCCCCAGGCATTAATTTAATAGCACTCTAGTAAATGCTGTCATAAAAAAAATCCGAGAGAAAATGTTTTCAAAGCCTATTGGCAAACTATGTTTATGGCAGTGAAAGCAACTTGAGTAAGAAAAGATACTCGCATTTAAACTTTCCCTTTTGGGCCGTGTCCAAGTCCTGCAGCACGAGAACTAGAAATACCAACTGATCCTCGGGGTTTAACTTCCCAGCGCAAACCCCCCGCGTAGGAGTTACTGTGATGGAGGAAGAAACGTGGCTCCGGACGTGGTTCAGGTTTTGAGAGGGATGGGTGGTACAGGGAAGGAATGTGGTGTGACAGTTTCATCTCCCTTCTTAGATCAAGAGGAAAGACCAAGACGCTCAGCAGCTAACGCTGGGCAGGGGAGTTGCACCTGTGTGGCAGTCAGCAGTGGCTGATGGGCAGCAAGGTCCTGGCCAGGTCGTTAGCAGCCAGGAGGAATCCTCAGGCGGGTGTGTGACCGTCCCAGGGCCAGCCCCTGCCTGGCAGGCACGCGGCCGGCGGCGGGAAGCAGGGTTTGGGTGTCTCTCCTCCGGGAAGGCTCTACCGCTGGTGCCCTCGGAAAGCACCGCGGCTCGGAGAAAAGAAGGGGGCTGAGGTTTTTTCCAGAGAAGTGCGTGCACGGCCAGCAGCTTTCATCACTGGCACTGTCTCACCGGGGTGCCTGAAGCTGCCGGGAGCTTTTCTGGTTTTCTTGGGAGTTCTGCTCGGGCTCAGTTGAGCCCCAGCGGCTCTGCTGGCTTCAGGAGTGAGTGGAGGGTGCTTTTTTCTCCAGGGCTGGGGCTGGTCTGAACTTCCCCAGTCCCCGCTCTGGGCGGCTGTGGTGGCGGCAGGAGGGAAGCGAGGGCACGTGGGTGCTGCATCCTGTGACGATGGG
>NW_010099911.1:315-14707 GCF_000699245.1 Pterocles gutturalis | reverse complement strand
AATTAACCAGGGGCGAGGGCCTCGCAGGCGTCGGGGCTGTGCCGCCGGCATCTCGCAGGGAGAACAGCTGGAGCATTCACTAGGATGATGAGATCCAGAATTTTCTTTGTTACCTAGGGTTGTGTTTTTTAATGCTATACATTTGATATAACTGAAGATCAATTTTAAGAGCTTACAGTAATATATTTTAAGTAATATATATTTTAGTATCTGTAAAAAAAAAAAAATGGACAAAGGGTGATGTATGAACTAGATGAACAGGGTATGGGGAGTATGCAGTTCCTCAGCAAGGCCAAGGCTAGTTTTACTAACAGGAGAACTGAAAAGATTCTGTTTTTTCCAGTAATGCAATAAAAATGGGAATTCTTAAAAAGAAGAGATCCAGTACTGTTTACCACATGCTTTTCTTGTTTTGACAACAGGCCTGTAAACACAGTTGAGAAGATACGAAACCTTTGTCTGTCTTTTGCCTTTTTAAAAGGGACTTAAATTGGAATAGAGGGTATGTACAGAAAAATCAAATTGACACCATTTTAAAATGTATTTTTACACAAATAATATAGAAAAATCATATTTTACATAAGAATTTTAAGTATTTGAAATATGTATATATATACTGTATGTACTGCATATATTCTTTATTTTACATTTTCAATGTATTAAAAGACTATTTGAGCTGGTTGGATTGGAGCACGTAATAATGTTTAAAAAAAAAAGAAGAGGGAGAGAGGATGCGAGTACTGCACTAGCTGCTGGTAGCACCTACAGGGTAGCAGAGGAACCAGAGGTTCAGGAGCAAATGAATTTTGGAAGAATTTTAGAGCATACAGAACATTTTTCAGTCCCGTGTCCTGTTTGTTATTTCCATCAATATTTGTTCATTTTGCCTCATAACCACCCACAGTAATCTATTGGTGAGAAGACACGTCGAGGTGGAGCCTTCAGACCAGTGCTGCTGCCTCCACAGCCAAAGAGCCGTCCTGGGACAGAAGCTACACAACCAAAACAACGTCAGAAGCTACTCAGCTTTGCTGTGCCACTGAAATTGTCATAAATAGCTGATTTCTCCTGCAAGCATCTTACAGCACTTTTGGGGAATTCAAACAAAATACCAAAAGTCTAGTGATTTCAAGGAAACACTAGCAAAGCAGATTTATTTTTTTTTTAAATTTGTAGGGATTTTGATGGAAATCTCACTGTAGAGGATGAGATCTTTGCAGCTATGAGGAATGGAGTGAATTCTCATCAGGAAAGGGAGCCTAGAGATGCTCAGCAATTATCTGATACACACACACATGCTGCAAAGAGCGGCTGCAGCGCAGGTCAGGCAGTGAGCGAGGAGGGGGCAGCGCTGTCAGGACTGGGCTGCGATACCCAGCGCTGGGGCTATTTCCCTTCCTCCTGGCACTCCTTCCTGGAACCGTTGGGTACACAGCGACTGTTCCCCGATCTGTATCTGCAGCCCCTGGCACTACTGCCCCAAATGCAAATCCCTGCTGAGAGAGAGGGGGAAACAGCTCCACGCGGCCGGAGGCACAGCAAACGTGCCTCATCCCCGTTTCTGTGATGCCTGTTTTGGCCGAGGTGAATCTCAAATCAACTAAGCATCAGCGAGCAACCTGGGCTGGTGGGAGGTGTCCCTGCCCGTGGCAGGGGGTGGGACTCAATGGGCTTTAACGTCCCTTCCCACCCTTCTACGATTCAGATCACATTTACACTGTGCCACTTACTCCGGCAAGCAATTGCAGGAATCCTGTCCGTAAGCTGGAGCTGTTCACACCACCTCTCTGTTGCTGGGAGTTGCAGGGAAGGAAAGCGAAGGTGGGAGAAGCAGCAGCATTAACAGTTCAGGTTTTAACTGCACAAATCTCAACCCTGGAAAGGCAGGCCACTGATGTTTTTATATCGCTTCAATTATTATTGGAATCTCTTAAAAAACCAGAACATGGCACCAATACTTGCTCTGGACACACTGAGCGGGGTTCTCGCTCCATGAGCAGTTGCACTATGAAAGTCCCGCTGTTTGGGGGTGTCTGTGCGGGGGGCTGTGCAGGGGTGTGTGTGTGGATATGATGTACACACAGCTCTGTTTTAGCTACGTGTACACAGACCAGCTTCATCTCGGTGTTCTGGTGACGTGACACCTTGCACAGGCCTGAGATGGAATTACAGCTTTTATATTTGTTTTCACATTTGAGAGATATGGGTTAGACAAAATGTAGAATAGCAATGTGTTCTGATCTGCTGCACTTTAAAAAAAAATAAAAATTAAATAACATTCCTTATTCCCCTGGTACTGCTGCATCTCCCCTTCCTTCCTGTCCCAGTTTAAAACCAATTGGTCTCCTGTACCTTTCAGTTAAGACTTCCCAGATGCTGCATTCTAGATTTTATATGGGAACAGCCGGGCCAAGGGTGTAACTGTTGGAGTCCAGGCTTCAGGGGCCCTCCTAGCCCCATCCCAGGAACACAAACCAACAGGCACCGCGGGCGCAGAAATGAATCTGACACAGCGACTGCAGCTTCCGCAGGACTGCCTCCCAGCTGTGCCCTCTGCGCGGATGTCTTAGCCCACCCGCGGCTGAGACGGGACAGGCGTTACAGTGATCCTCAGGGCAGAGGTTTCAGTTACATTTTTAATCTTGTGTCTAGGGGCGTACCAAGGTTACACCTGAAACCAGCCGACTTCGCTGGATTTACAGCGCCTGCTGTTGGCAGAAAGCTTCTGTGCAATATTAAGCCTGTACCCTATCCCTGTTTGTTTGCAAAGTCAAATTTAAATAAGAAATGTGGTGAGGTTTGTATGGAAAAAAAGCAATTGCAGTTCAGTAACGTAGATTCTTACAAAGCACCCGGGCCAGTTCCAGCGAACGAGCAGTCCAGCAGGGACACGCGAGGTCCAGCGCGCTGCAGCTACGCCTTTTGGCAAAGGTTGTTTTGTCAGCGAGTTTTTCACTCATTTTGCTGTTGAAGATTCCACCTTAGCTTCTCACCAGCACCAGGAGGGATCTGAGGAGCGCTACAACAGCCCATTCCCAACCCGTCCCTTGAAGATCTGCTGCCGTTCAGAGACAGCACTCGGACAAGCAGAGCCCTGCCCTGTGGCTCATGTCCTACTGCGGATTCTGTTCCTCTCACTTGTTTTTGTCATGTAAAACTACCTGCTTTATCAATGAATGTAAAATACAGTAGTTCTTCAGCACATGGACAAAAGTGTATTTTATCTTCATGTTTCCTTTTATGTTAAATAAAAATCATATGATTTTATGGTCGTTCATACCGCTAATGTCGATTTGTTTTGACACATTTCAAGGGGAGAACTTTGGTTTGATACCAAGCCTCACAGCTCACCCAAGCCTCACTTCTTGGGGTCCTGAAACCCTTCGGGGGCACTGAGCTGTAGATTTGGGAAGAAGAGACAGGAAGAAACCTGGGTCAAGTGATTACGACTTGATTTCTCTTAAACGGAGGGATTCAGAGAAACAGATCTGGAACCAACTTTCTTGATTTCTGATGACACAACCTTGGCCTTTGTGTGCCTGCAGAGAAAACTGGGAAACCGTAACTGCAGAAAGGGCTGTTGGGGGCAATTCAGCAGCACGTGCTGGTGTCACAGGGTATTTGGGGACAAATAACACAAGCTTCTGCTCTAGGAGTGAGTGTGCAGTAACCGGAAGATGAGCAGGCCCTGGATCTATTAATTAATCCTACCCTGTGATTGTAAGCTGTCAGGGTGATTCAGCCAGGGGAAGGAAAAGTGATTCTGAAAGGCCAGCCATGTACTGCCAGTAGCAATGAAATCAGTGTGAGTTACACAAGGTAGTAAGATACGTGTAGTCCCACTCGCCTGCAGGCAAGGAAAATTAATTCAAACGGGAACAAGTGCTCTGAAAGACTTACACATAATTAGGAAGGGAGGGGCTGTGACATAGTAAAACACACAAAAATTGAAGTTAAAAAGCAAAAGGTAAAAGGCTATCTATCACCCGGATAAACAAACATTAAGGGGGGAAAACAGCTCTTCAACACTGGTACAAGAACACACAGGTACATATTAGCTGTGAATAAACTTTGTTTAGAAATCAGAAGAAAGCTGCTGCTTGGCAAAATGTAACCCAGAAGAGAACACATGGAGTTACAGGGACGGTGTGTCTCTATAGTCTTGCACTTAATGCTCTAGGAAGCTCCTGACAGTCCTGTTTTCCGAAATAAGACTTTTTTTCCCCCACACGTCAACAGGAATGTCCAGATAACGTTCTTGAATAAAACACTTCATTGCAGAGCTCAGTAATTTAAATCACTCCCTTCATTGTCACCTCTATTAAAAGTGATGTCATGCCCTTGGCGCTGCTCTTTCCTCTATTCTGTTCCACTCACTGAAGGCTGTTATATCACATTATCACTGTGCCAGCCCCGTCCCACCAGCCTTCTGCTGGAAATGTGGATAATGTCTCCCATGCACTCATGCTCTATTCTCATCTTAAGGGTTTCTACACACCTCACGTGCTGCTGAAATGCATTTTCTGAAATGCTGTGCAATCCATCAACAGCTCTTGTTGGATTACCCCTCCCCGTGCAGCCTACCGAAGGATTCGTCCTCCCCCACCAGGACACAAATATTTCTTAATTTCTGGCAACAGCATCAGTTCCTCATGGGTCACTAGTGCAACTTATCTGTAATTCCTTGTTGCCTTGTAATTCCTTTCAGGGAAATTTTTCCCAATATCCAACCTAAACCTCCCCTGGCGCAACTTGAGGCCGTTCCCTCTTTTTCTATCACTTGTTACTTGGGAGAAGAGACTGACCCCACCTCACCACAGCCTTTCAGGCAGGTGCAGAGAGCAGTAGGGTCTCCTCTCAGCCTCCTTTTCTCCAGGCTGAACAACCCCCTTTCCCTCCACCGCTCCTCACAGCCACCGCGAAGCAGAACATTTACAACAGTTTCATCACATCAGGTGCAAAAGTGAGGGTGATTATGCACTGAAACAAACTCAAAATCCAGGATTCACTGTCTCCCCCTGTCCTTAAATCACAATGGGAGGACCTTCTGGATGATAAGCATTAGTTAGTTAAGGGCAACTGGGCAACACAACGGGAATCTGGTAAAAAAAGCAGGAATTATGGGCCAGGAAAAAAAAAATTATCCCTGGAAATAAGAAATATTTTATGACAAAAAGAGCAGAGAATAAGGTACAAAACCTGCAAAGATACAAAGTGAAAAGCTCAGTTCTTCCCCCTTTTGTTCCCACTATGGAAAGCCGCAGCAGTAAACCTCCCTTGCTTTACCCCGCTGCCTCCATTTCACACGGGGCCAGGGCAGCTCTCAAAGGCCCCTCTGACCGTGCTGCCAGGCTCTGCCTCTGTAACAGAACAAACACTTCCAAAGGCAGACCTGGGGTATCATGCAATAGAACGTCCTGCTGCATGGAAAACCTCCCTGCTGCTGCGCTTAACTGGTTAGAACCTGTAAGTACTTAGATGTTAGGAGCTCTGGACCCTCACACATCCATTTTCTTTCAGCTCTCCAAAGCCCTCCCCAGTAAGGAGCCAGCTGTGGGCAGGTCTGTGCCCTGGCGGAGCCAAGAGGGTGTCCTATCAAACTGAGACATTTCACCTGTATCCTGACAGAACCTCCTTCAATTTTACAGTCGTCACCTGGATTGCTTGCTCCTCTGCCAAACTGCAATAACAATAATGTAAGTGAAAGAAAAGCTGCAGAATCTGTTTTGAAATATAGATGAGGAGCATGTGTATGGCTCCAGCAGGGTAATTACCTTGTCACGCTGAAGAGGAGGAAAAAAGGAGATTGTTCCTCTCTTCTGAGTGCAGCTTCTGCTTTACCTCAGCTACCATGCCGGCTGCTAACGGAGATCACCTGTGAGGTGAAAGAGCAGCTTGTGACACGCAGCTAACTGCTAACAACAAATTCTGGCTGGCACGCCAGCTTCACTGGAGATACATCCATCCATCTGGGGGCTATAAGGACCTTCGCTGGTGCTTGAGGTAGGTGCTAACAAGCAAAATTTTACATTCAGAATTTTAAATTCTGAAATTGTTATGTAAATAAAAATAGCAGAATAGCAAAAACATTATTGCAGTTTCTCAGCTGGATATTCTCAACCTCACCTGTTTAGTTATACTTGTTCTGGGCTGAACTGTGTTCTTTTTACAGCCATGTACAGCGTAACTTCATGTAAGAGTTGAGGAAAGTTGACATAAGAAATCAAGCTCAGAGCCTTCTGACTTCTGGACACTTCTTCAGCTGGTGCTGCTTGCCAAGAGATCCCATGCAAGCACAGGTACGTGATTTCTGTGGGAGGCTCACGACACACTTTTGTTGCTACTTGAGAACAAAAGGAAAAATGAGGAAGGGCAAAGGTAGCAGCCTGGCTGTGGGAGACAACCAGCTAGTAGCTCAAAATGAGGAATGATACAAGAAATGAGGAAAAAAAAAAGAAGATTATAGTGTTACAAAGTGTAGAGCAGTCTTATATGATGTCTTACTAACCATGCAGAAGGAGTAGCAAGAGTTACGACCAGTTTGCAGATAAAGTGCCGGGAATAGTGAAAAGACAAATGGGACACTGAGGCTGCAGGGATAGGCAACAAAAGAATTCGTAAATGGGTACACTGTAATGGTGAAAGGTACGGAGCAAAAACATGCTAGAGAAGTAGAAATTAATTAAAAGCAAGGTGTCAGTAAAATATAAAACACTGAAAGCCATCAACAGTGAAGATGGGATTTAGCAGAGAATTAACACCTAACTCCTACCTGAATGAAAAGGCAAGGAAGAGAAAAATAGAAGAATGAAGAAATGGAAAACTAGATCTAGAGAAAGGGGAGTTAACCGAACAGAGAAGTTCTGGTTTGTGCTTCACAAAACCTTTACTAGGAGCACCAGACCAAACAATCTTGTCTTTACCTTCCATATTTTCCAGGAATCCAACAAAGGAACCCAGACTACAGGCAGACTGGGACCCACACGAACAGGGTGCAGTACTTTCAATTGCCGTAATACAGGATACAGCATAAAATCACAAGTGAGCCAGTGGTCAAACAGGAAATTCATCTCTCATCTAAAGAAATGAAACACAAATTGTGAAAGGAATTCATAAAGTTTAAACTATTTGAGACCAGCACAATGAAACAATGTCAAATAGGTGAGCCCAGGTTGGGGAAAACATTTCAAAGTATGGATGGTTAATGAGAAGAAAAGGTAACGGCAGGAGACGTAAATCAGTTGGCAGGCGGTTACCACCTCAGCAGTGTGCAAGAAATGAGGACCCCAGTAAGCTGAGCAGGCAATCCCATGTAATCACCGGGGATTTTAAGAGGCCATGGTCAGTCACGCACCCAAATAGTCAGCTGGGCTTGGCAGCGGCTGTGACCACACAGTCCTAGGGGATGAGGTCTGTGGTTTCTGTCCTGTAAGAGCACTGAACCCTTTGCTGATGCCTAAGAGCTCATCATTACACTGCAATCACCACAGTCAAAAGAAGCCACGGATTTGGCACACACCAGCAAACTGTCAAGCCAGGATGCTACACACGTTTATAGTGCTCTGGGTGGTGTATCAATGTGAGAATAGAGAATAAAGAAAAACAAAGCAGAGAAAAGTTAGGTTTAAGCCATCTGGAAGAAGAACTAAACTCTGCACTGTCAAATCTGTGGATTGCAGAAAAATGATTGAGAGTTCCTTACCTGCAGAGGCCATAAAATCCTACAGAATGAGCTAGAAGTTAGCCATCAGTAAGTTTAATTTTTAGAATTTTTGACATAAATAACTGTAAGTAAGTAAATGTAACTAGTATGAGGACATTTAAGCATAGCTGTGCAGATTGCAGTGCACAGCTCCCATCATCCACAACCAAGAGCAGTGAATTCATAGTGCGACAGGGTCCATGATAGCTTTCCAGTTGACCAGGGGAACAGAGAATTGACATTGACAGAAATTAAACAAATTAAGGGAGATCTTATTGTCCTTTGTAAACAAAAACAAACAAAAAAGATGAGATAAAATTACTGGAACTAAAGAAACACTGGCAGAGGATTGGAGTGCTCTGAACAATGAATAAATTTGAATTAATGGCTTCCCTCTGCACAAAAGTAGGATTTTGGAACATCTTCCAATAGATGGGCAGGTGGAACATCTAACAGCTTTTAAACCTTATAAATTTATCAAGTGAATTATAAACGTGTTGCTATGGACATCAAGGAGACTCTTTCCAGCTCGGTGTTTCTGATCATTAAATAAACGCTGTGCACTATGTCACATTTGGAGATGTCGTATAAATAAAAGGGTCCAACTCACCCAGTGGCGGAACGCGCTGCTTTGGAGTCACCCCTTGCCCTCTTTCTTCACCATCGATTTCACCACCAGTTTAACAGAAAGGCAATTTTCCATCAATGACTGGATTGAAACCAAGTATCTGCTGAGGATCTGAAATTCACTGGTTATCTTCTGAAATATCTTCTCTCTGTCTCAAGACATGAGAAGCTGCAAATTAATTTTAAGCAAATTTTGCCACTTTGCTAAGAAAGCAACAGCTGTAAAAGGGGAAGGAGATAACAGATTGTGCCACTGTCTCTTCCCAGTCCCCTCCTTGCAATTTTCTCCATATTTTGCACCATTTATCTTTGAGAAAACATTTGCCCTTGAAGTGACTCTGGTTTGAGTTTGCTGTCTCGGCATCAGTTGAGATTTCACTGCTGATTACTCAGTGTTGTAGTGGGCAGCTCCTACTGCCCCCCTTGTCTTGTTTCTCTGTGGTTCTCTTAGAATCCTTAATGCTCTCACACTGCTGAGAAAAACCACCCAGGAGACAAATACACCCTGGGGAAAGGCTTCTTTTTACTTCAGAATAACGGGCAAAGTAAGTTATTTCCATTGCTATGCAACTTCTGTTGTTACTGACATTGCAAACCCTTCACTCTTTTCCATACAAAGCTTCACCAACTCCAGTGCTTTCTGCTGTTTCCATCTCTTCCTCACCTCTACTAACTCTACTAACTCTGCTTTAGCCCTCTCCCATCACACCCACTGAAAACCTTTTCCCACCTTGCCTGAAGCTGGTCCAAAACACAGCTTCTTAAATGGTAAGTGCAGGGCAACTGAGTTGAATAGTCACAATAGGTATTTTGGGTTTAAAATTCCCTTTAGTGCTGAATATTTAATAATGGAAAATAAAACAAACAGATGATTCTCTGCTGGAGGTCTTTGAACAGAGAGACTTGTAAATGGGAGTTGTGGTAAAGCTCCAAAACATGCTGGGACACTGGATTTGAGCAAAGAGGGAGTGATGTATTTCATATTCGGACTGGCCTTCAGATCTGTGCTGACCGGTTCAGAAGGGAACAGAGGGAAAGCGCAGCAGCAGCAGTCAGCACGGACAAATGCACGTACGTAGAGACAACGAGCTGCGGGACAGGACAGGCAGCAGGGCTGTGGGAGAACACGTAGGAGTTGTTTCAGTCAAACACCACACTTGAGAAAAGGAAATCCTGATCCTGGGCTGCATCAATAGGAGTATTATGGGAGTATGGCAAAGGGGTTCCTTCCTGAGCACAGGATCAGGATGGCGCTGGCCTGCATCCTGCTCTGCGAACCACAGCTCAAGGATGAGTAGGGCAACTAGACAGGAGTCCAGAGAAGAGCCACTGAGTATTTCTGGACAGAAAACACGCCCTTCAAGGAGGGCTGCTGTTTGAATGTGGAAAGAGAAAGCTTAAGGACATCACAGCGATCTAGAAATAACTGTAAAGAGGGAGTCAAGGTGCTCAGCTCTCTAATGGTACGGCTGATTTCACACTGCAGTCAAGCTCCTGGAGAGATTAGTAATTTTCCACTGCCAGAAGCTTTTTAAGCCACGTTTGACAAACGCATTATGCGCACATGTTCCATGTTATGAGGCAAACACGATGAGCATGTTTGTCCTTCCACAGGACAGAAAGAGATCTGTTCCAAGACTTCCTTTCTGTGCACCATGAAAACTATATTCCAGGCAAGTAGGGTGCTCTTCTACTAGAACAGAAAATTAAAGATTATAAACCTTCTACATCTACAATCATCTACTCTGGGGTTAGTTTTGTTCATCTTAATGGCTTTGTGACAGCCCCAAAATGCAAAGTCAATCTCATGCTCAGATCTGAAGTGACATTACCTGAGGCTTCCTTTTATTTTTGTGTTGTGTTCCCAACTGGATGAAATGACACGTGAAGGCACTGAAGCTGAAGATCTCAACAAGAAGGGAAATATTTCCTATACCAAATTTCATGTTATTTTTAAATGAGTACCACTACTCTGGAAGGCCGAGTACATTCTTCTGACAAAAACTTCTGTCAGAATTGTATCATCAAAGCATATTCCTACAGAAGAATGTCTTCAGCCTCTTCTGCTTCTTTATGCAGCTGTTTCTGGCTCCAAAAGAGGAACATTGGGGGCTTGCCAGAACTGTTCGGTGTGACCGGCTCCAATCCACTTATCCACCATCTAAAGAAAATGACACTTTGAATTAAGTATCTGTAGGGTTTTACTCTCCTCTCGATGCACACATCTGTTGTCCACAAATAGAGAATTTGTATGTACACAAACTGCAGGGAAAATCCTTTTTTTTTTTTTTTTAATATCTAGCTTCTATATGCAGGTATTTTTAAGCTGTAACAATGGGAAGCCGTTGGAAATGGCAGCGGGACGTTCCAGAGCATTGGTACTCTCTTCACACTTGAGTGTGGCAGTATCTGTCTCTCATAAATTTGGATCAATAAGCTAGTACATAGATGTGAGGCAAACAGGTTCACCAAATACTTGTTACTCCTGGTCCAGAAAACAAAGTGGCAGCATCAGGAAAAAGCAATCTACTGAAAAATTGTAATTTTGCATGGGTGATGGGAAATTTAATTCTCACTCCTATAGGATGGTTTTAAGTGTATTTCACTAAGTGGAAACGGTAATGCTAGATTCCATTTAGTCTGGGCTGTCAGTACCTTTCACAGATAAAAACAAGGAAATAGGTTTGTACTGAAATACTACATGTATGGATGGGGCAGATCCTGCACATGCTGAGGTTACCTCCCCTAGGCATGGCAAAAGATATATATAAATCTATCTACTATATATTATGTCACTACTCAGAACTGACAAATGAATCTAATTTTCTGGCACTACACTTAAAGATGAGAATATGTTCCTGTTCCTATTTTTTCCTAAGGACTCAGGAAATGAGATTTCATTATAAGAACATGAAACAGAAAGACATGTCACTGGGAAACAGGTATCTCCTTCAATTATGAATGATTGATGATCTAATTGCTTGATTATTGAAAGAAGCCTGAGGTTTTTTTTAAGAAAAATCCATCAGCCAAAAGAGATGTGATCATTTCCTAACAAAATGCTAGAGTGACAAATGTATAAACAGCTGCTCCCCTTCTTTATTAGTTTAATTCCAGTTTTAAATTTAAATCTGTAGCTTCAATAAACCAGAATCTCTTGGGGAGAAAACTATTTTTAAAGCAAAACTGGTCTAGTGAAAGGTGTCCCTGCCCACGGCAGGGGGGTGGAACGCGATGAACTTGAATGTCCCTTCCCACCCAAACCATCCTGTGAGTCCATAAACCCCCATCACATACCCACTATGGGATTCCAGAAACCACCCATGCAGGTGCTTACATTGTCATCTTATATAACAGAATAATTTATTTCTAATCCATATTAGAAAGCAGCTTCTGGCCCCCAGGCCAAGCAAAGGAACATGCTTTGTGTCCAAAGCTTCCTAAGTGTAAGATCCTACATAGCAAACCAGCCAGAGTGCTCCGGAGCACGACAGCTCCTGCTTTAGCCTTGTACCTCCGTAACACAAGCCTCCCTTGCACAGGCTACATCAGCATAGTCTGCATAAGGACGTTCTCTCTGCACACTTTCTGCTGCTGTTTTTCTTTAGCTGCATAAATGTGTACTATTGCTGCGGTTCCTCCTTTTTTTTTTTTTTTTTTTTTTTCCCTGGAACAGCTCGGAGAGGCTGTGACCTAGAATAGAGCAATACTGGACAGATGGATGTTGGCACCTTGAAGGCGACTGTACCACATGCCCAGGAGGGACTGGAAAGAGCTTTGTGCAAACCATACCCATCAATCTCCCCTCCCAGGCAGGGACTCCGGTTTGGGCCACAGCCCAGGCTGGGTTTCCCCTTTCTCAAGGAAAGGTTTTAAGCCAAGGGACTAAGAGCATGCTAGCGTGACTATATTGTCCTACTTATGCCGAGCACCCCACAGCACTTCAGAAGGGAAGAGAACAGCCTGTTCTGCCTCTGCCAGGAGCTGGTGCCCACTCGAGACTGAGGGAGGCAGCTGATGCCAGTGTGAGGCCATTCCCGACTGTGTCTGGAAGATCACGGTGCTCGGGGATGTTCCTGAGGAGCGGGCAAAAACGAACGTCACTTCTGTCGTCAGGAAGGGCAAGGTGGATCCAGCCTCACCCCCGTCCCCAGAAAAGTGATGTAAAGAGTATGTCTGGAAACCATTTTGAAACATAAGAAGGGCAAGGAGGTGATTAGGAGTAGTCAGTGAAGACAGAGTCATGTCTGACCAACATTATAGCCTTGTGCAGCGAAAGGCCCAACCTGCTGGCCATCTGTGATGAGGGGACAGCAGCGGCTGTTCACCTGGGCTTTGGCACAGCTTTTCAAACTCTCTCCCAGAACATACTCGTAGAGAAACTGGTGAAGTACAAACTAGACAAGGGGACACTGAGGTGGACGGAAGACTGCCAGGCTCAGCGGGTTATGATCAGTGGCACAAAGTCCAGCGGGAGGCCAGTCACTAGTGGTGTTCCCTGGGGCTAGATGTTTAACATCCTCATTAATGATCTAGGTGATGGGACACTGCACAACCTCAGCAAGTCTGCAGAGGATACTAAACTGGGAGGAGGGGCTGATAGTCCAGATGGTTGTGCTGCCATTTAGAGGGGCCTCGGACAGGGTAGGAAAATGGGCACGGGGAAGAACCTCATCAAGTTCAAAGGGAAATACAAAGTCCTGCACTCAGGAAGAACAACTCCATGTGCCAGTAAAGGCTGGTGGACGACTGGCTGGAAAACAATTTAGCAGAAAAGGACCTGGGGTCCTGGTGGCCAGCAGCGTGCCCTTGGGACAAAGGAGGCCAGCAGCATCCCGGGCTGCATCAAGCAGAGCGTCACCAGCAGACTGAGGGAGGTGATCCTTCCCCTCTGTCAGCACTGGTGCATAATGCTTTCAGCTCTGGGCTCCCCAGTACGAGACAAACCTGGACTTACTCATGTCAGCCCAGTGAAAAGCCACAAAAATAATTAAAGCATTGTCATACACAGAGAGTTTGCGATCGCCGTGCTGCACACCCTGCAAAAAGCCTCAGGTAAGCCAGTCCGTACCGAGTGGAGTCAGCAGCTGCGTTTAGTCCCCTGTGTGAAACCTGCCTGAGGGTGATTCACAGGACCATATGGCACAGAACGGGCTGCGGCCACACCACCAAAACCTGTCAGACTGCACAAAACAGTGACTCTGTCCAAACTGCCGACCAGGAGTGGCCCATATCCCATGCAAGATGCCCAGAACTGCCTGGAGGATGTTTGGGAGAACAGTAATTGGGCTGGAGCTTGTGTATACACACTAAAATACATTGGTTGCTTAACTGTTTCAACAATCAAACAGCACCATCAAGTTCCAGTGCCAATGCCTATATCCTGCTGCTGTTTAATTTACCAGTGCAGATGCAGCTGCAGAAACAACCCTCCACACCACCCCCGCCTAATCAGGTTCCGCTGCTGCTGGTGGGCCTGACTCCAAGATTCGAGGAAAAAACGCATACTATCATTTGCACACATATAGCTCAGAACAAACATTAACACAGCACTAGCTAGAACATCGGAGCAGCACTTTTCCCCTCTCATTTTCCTATTCCCTCGTGACAGAGTATCTCCCTCCCACACAGGCAAAATGTTAGTAGACCCTCCTCTCCACACACAGTGTAAGAATCCTGTTCCTCTCCCACAGGCACAGAAAGGAGTTTACAGAAGGAACCATGGCATTTCCACATGGGAGACGGATCAGAGGGAGGCTGCACGCACAGCGTGGACCAGATGCCCATCCTGTCCAATCTTCCTCAGAAAACACTCACGCACTAGTCACTGCTGTAACTGTTTGTACTATGATCAGCTGCCAGTGAGCCAAGCCATCATACAGCTGATTGCTACAGAATAGCTTTATCCAGCCAGACACAGATGGCCAAAGAACGGAGCAGAGGAGACAGATAGATTGACCTTTGAAAAACTTGCTGTTTCTCTGGTGGGGGAAGCTGTGAGACACAGCAGGGTGCTTTTAGAAGACTCCCCTGGTGTGCAAGTGACACATCCTTGAAGTGCAC
>NW_010099911.1:0-284 GCF_000699245.1 Pterocles gutturalis | reverse complement strand
TCCCTACAAAGCCACAGCTGCCCTCCCAGCCCACGAAGGCTGTTGAAGGTATCATCACAGCAAGGCATACTAACTGAGCTAAGGCACTGTACCAGCATGTGACCTTCAGGGGAGGATCCCGCAGGCTGCTTTGGCGACAGAGGATCCCACAGGCTGCTTTGGCAACGGAGGATCCCGCAGATGGCTGTTGAGGGTCTGGTCATGGTCTGACTGGTACAGGTTCCACCCCTCACCCCCCTCCCTGGCCCTGGGCCTTTTCTGAGGCAGGGTCCCAGCCCCATCCT
>NW_010099910.1:80951-105297 GCF_000699245.1 Pterocles gutturalis | reverse complement strand
TAGAGGAGCGGTTGGAGTGTGTGCGCGGTGCCACGGGGGAGCGCGCAGGGTGCGCGGACCCACCGTGCTGGAGGAACAGCCGTGGGGTATGTGCACTCACGGTGGTGGAGGAGCGTGTAGGGTGGGTGTGCCCTTGGCCATAGAGGAGTACATGGGATGTGCGCATCCACGCTGGTGTAGCACTACACAGGGTGTGTGCACATAGGGGCATGGGAGAGCACGTGTGGTGCAAGAACATACAGTCGAGGAGAAGAGCTGGGTGATACCCCAGTAATGTAGGAACGTGCATAGTTCATGCACCCGCAGCTGTGAAGGAGGGCAGAGGGTGGGAGCACCCACAGCTGTGGAGGAGTGCCCAGGGTGGGATTGCCTACAGCTGTAGGGGAGTACACAAGGTGGAATCACCCACAGCTGTGGAAGAGAACGTACACTGTATGTGCTCACAGTCATGTAGGATGGTGCTGGTTGGGAGTGCCTGCAACCACGTAGGAGCACATATGGTGCATGCAAATGTAGTTGTGGAGGAGAACATGGGGTGGGTCATCCACAGCTTAGAGGAACATGCATGGTGTATGCACATATAGCTGTGGAGGAGTGTATGGGGTGGGTGCACCCATAACTGTAGAGGAAGACAGAGAGTGGGAGCACCCGCAGCTGTGGAGGAGTGCATGGGGTGTGTGCACCCACACTTATCTAGAATCACAAAGGGTGTGCGCACCGCCAGCCACGTAGGAGTTCAGAGAGGATTGCTTATAGAGTACTCTCAGTGACATGTGTGGTACACAGAACAGATGGCCAAGTGGTGGGATCATGTCCTCCTCCAGTGGTAGCTCAAGCAACTATGAGAGTAACTGAGCAGAGATTTCTCCTTTAGTTTAAGCACCCTGTGATTTTGATCCCTGCTGACAACTATGAAAGCTATACATCCAGACAACTGCATGCTATGGATACGCTATCAAAGCCCAGATCCACATTTAGGACCTAAGTTTTCCTTCTGTTTCTCTCCCTCCCCCCTCTCCTCATTTTAACTCTTTAGTGCTGATCATCCACTGGAGTGAACAATCGGAGAACAAACAGCTCAGAAATCAAAGGGCTGTCATGTTCTCCTGTGTGGAAAACCTTTCACAGAGCCTCCCCCTGCCTTTTCAGCGCCCCGGCTGCCTCCCGTCCCTCCAGCAGCCAGCCGGCACGCTGCTCCTCTGCTATTCATGGCCAGCATGCAGCTGCAGCTACTCTCCTAGGCTGACACAGCAGCAGCTGCTATATGTGTGCCAGCTGGCTAGCCACTCTCCAAAATCCTCTTGTCCACCCTGCTCCCCTTGCTTTCCTGCTTCCCCACCTACGGACCTGCTTCTCCTTCCTCACCCACGTCTCCCACTTACCACAATCTGCTCCGGTTTCCCGTCTCCCCACTGTCCTGAGCCTACCCCTCTGCTGTCCTTATTCACCTTGCTTGCTCTCCAGGAAGCATCCCCTACTTTCCCTCTCATCCCTCCTGAGCTCAAACAGGAGCTCTCTGAAGTGGAGCAGTGAATATCGCTTTTAAATTTTTTTGTGTGTGTGTCCTCTCTTTGAAACTGTGCCTCCCAACATAACTGCAATCATGCATATTTTTTTTGGTTAAGATAACGTCAGGTGTAACCACCTTCAGAAGGCGGCAGAGGAAAAGCAGGGGGAGCTGAGGGAGGGCCAGGACCTTGGTTTGAGGTGTTATTTTAAAGTCACTATGTTTTGCTCATCAGAAACTTTGCTGGGCCCCTACCCTTGCCCAGCTGTGCTGCTTGCTGGCTTCCAAATAGACAGGCAAATGCTCTTATTTTTGAATTCTTTTTTCTAATGGCAGAAGGGAAGGAGTTTCTTAGACTAGCTTTCTGCCTAATGATTATTTTGTGGTGGATGGCAGCCAAAATATTTTGCAAGACAGGTATTTTGTTTGCATGTATCGCCATAAACAAACATAAAACCTCATAATCTATGTTCAGCATTATGCGGTCAATATGCCTGTGGAGGAAGGCATATATTTTTATCACCAAGCTAAGCAAATGTAATACAGAAGAAAGATGATCCAGTAGTTACAGCATATGCTCAGTCTCTACAGAGCCAAGCTCGGTTACCTGCTGTATCACAGAATTTCTTTGTTACCTTGAGCACACTGCATGCTCTTTTTTTGTGCTTTGTTTTTGCCTTTGTAACTACTCTACAGTGCTCAAAAACTCTGGTGCCATTTAAAAATGCCTTTTCTGAGTGTGACCTGACTTCACAAGAGCAGAGATGGGAGGTGCAGCTATTTCCAGGCATTCTCTCTGCTCGGGGAAATTTTCATTTTATTCTTCTTGGTGTTGCAGCCCCATTTTCAGCCTGTACTCCTTAGTTCTCTCACAGTGGTTATTATTTCTCAAGTACCATAGACTTTCACTTTATTCTTCTTCAGGTGTGGAAAGTTGTTTCATTATAGTTATGCACAGATAGTGACAGTTTTTAGGAAATGTAGCAAAAATATTTCTTAACGTATGAACTTTGAGCTTCTGAACAAGCCCGTTGGCCAGATCTGGTGGCGGGTGCTGAGCAAGGCTAAGAGGAGCCATCCCTTGCAGCTTGGACAACCTGCATCAGGCTGTCCCTGTGGGAGCAGCCGCGGGGGGGAGAGTCCAGCCTCCCGTGTACCCCCGGCCTTCCTGTGGGGACTGCCTCTCCCTAGCATTTTTTGAGGAGATAAAGTTAGGTCAGATGAGGTCCTGCACAGCACTTGGGGTGCCTTGGTGACTTCCGACAGGCCACTGAACCCTTCTGCGCCCAGGGATGTGGTGGCTGGGTTTGCTCCCCTCTTGCTCCAGCGTTTCCTGGCTCTGGACCCCCGAGGCAGGGACCAGGCTTCCCCTGCTCTGGGCAAGCATGCTGGAGGTGGCCGGCTCCATAACTCATTCCCAATCAGCTGCGCTCTTCCAGGCCTGCTCGAGGCCCCGGCTGCCAAGTGTGACATGTCTCCTCTTACACCACACCTGCAGCCCGGCCTGCTGTCACCCAACCCGCCGCCTGTTCCTGCCATCCTGCATCTGGCCATGCCTCAGCCGTCCTTTCCCTGGTGGTGAGGCTGGGACCTGTCCTTCCCCGCTGTGGAATCATACTCCCCTTCCCCAGAGAAGGGTCCCCGTGCCTCTGTGTGGGGTTGCAGGGCTGTCCCTGCAGTCCCACCTGCCTGCTGCTCAGGGGAAGTGGAGATAAACTTCTTCATGCTGAGCACAAGCTTCGAGGTGCCCTCCTTTCACTCTGTCCCCACCAAAACAAAGGGCTATCAAGATCCAGATTTAAAAAAAAAAAACATAAATATCCTCCCATTGCTGCTTCCTCCTGCTGCTGCTCCTTCCCCTTTCTCTGGCAAACCTTGCCAATGGTAGCAAGAGGGAATGGGGGCTGTGCGTGAGAGGGGTGGAAAAAGGGCTGAGCAAACTCATGCTTGACTTTAACCAGGGTTTGAGCTTGGAGTCAGCAGCTACTGATCCTGCACGAGGGATGGGACTGGAGAACATTGGTCCCTCTGGCAGGGGAGGGACACGCTCACCGCCAGTCCCAGGCAGGGTGGAGTGCCGGCATCCCGCACCTCCTCGTTCCCAGCCCTCTGGGACAGGATTTTTGCTTTTTGTGCTCTGGCTGCACGCTTGTGCTAAGTTTATGCCTGTATGCAAATCCTTTGCAAGTATGCTCATTGAATCATTTGCATAAAATATCTCTGGAGGATCGTAGCAGCTAGGAAGGGGCAGGGTTTATCCGTTTGCCTTAGGGACGGCAGAGGTATAGGGATGTCATTTCTCAGTATGCATGTGGATATGGTTGTGGACGTATATCTCATTTACCCAGGCCAGAATGCATCCACTTGGGAAAGTTAAAGGCAAGAAGATAACTTTGGATGTTGTCCATCTGAAACTTGGCAGGGTAGGAGTTAACCCTCCCTTTCTGGCCAGAAAGGCTACAGCTGCCTGTCCTGAGAGGAAGGCATTGCAGGACAGAACCAGCTGTGAAGAATTAATTTCTCTCCTTCTTCCTCCATGAGAAGCCTTGTCGGCTGGAGCTAAGAATATGAATGGAGAAGACTGCTCAGGAAGAGAGCTAGAGGGTAAGCAGAGGAGAAGGATTTTTCTTTTTTTTTTTCTTTGTGGAACTTGGCTGGAGCAAGGTATTTTGAGCTTTGCTGTGGAGTTGGCAGCGTAAAGGCACATCTTCTCCCTTGACTTTGACTGAAGAGTCCTGTTGGATTTGTATGGTTCATGTAATGTCTTTAATGAGTGTATACATGCATATGCGTGCTCTTCATGGAAGCAAAGCAGACTTGAACTGCCAGGATGTTGGTTTTAAATCTCTTCCATTATAAGACTGGGGAGTGGTTTCTCTTAGTTAGGATTGAACTGCTAGTACAGCCCAAGAGAAGACCAAGTGGAGAAGGCGTAAGGTAGGGCTTATATTTGTCTTCCTTCCCAACTACTATTAGGAAAGTGAAGTTATACTTGACGGAAGCTGTGCCAGAAAGGAGTTTTTACTCTTTCCTACTTCAGTGGCTGCCCAGCTCTGAGCTGGCACTGGTCTCTGCAGGCTCCAGAGCAGAAAGAAGGTGGTTTCCTATCGTTTCAACTTTGCTGCCTGTCATGCTTTCTGCTTTGGGGGCCTGGTCTTCTGCCAGCAGAAGCATATGCTGAGTCTGGCCCAAGAAGTTGATTGGTCTCAGTTTGTACAGCTTGGTACTAAAGGCCAGCAACATTAATAAAATGAGGGAGCTCTACCAAACACAGTCTTTGTGAGTTTCTCTCAGTTGATCATCTCCCATGTTTCAAAGCCCTACTCAAAATAGTGCTTGAGGTGGGGATGGAGGTGTTAACTGGTCACTTAGGAAAAAAAAAAATTAGAAAAGCAGCACAGCTGATCTGACTTCTGGGACTCGGTCCACCTCCTTAGAAGTGATATTCTTGCTCTACTAGTGGCTTATCTTCTGTGTGGATTTTCGGAAGACAACCCACCTGAGAAGCCTTCTCAAAACTGACTGAACAATGCTGTGTCCACTATCCATAGCCAACTGTTGCTTTTAAGGTTCATTGTAGTTATCCTCAAAGAAACCTCTGTGTATGACTTTCCTGGTGAATGAATCACAGAAAATAGTGTCAGAAAGGATATCCAGAGATTATCTAGCTTTTCCCATTCCACAAGGAAGAACAAACCGTGCATGCTTCTTTCAGCCTCTTCTTAAAAACTTCCCCAGATAGAAATTTCATACCTGTGATAACCTATTCTAGTGGTTAACCATCAGAAAACATATGCTACTGTATTGCTGCCCTTTGATCCCGCTTCTTGACCTACTTGTGATGGACATGGAGCACAGCACATTCCCTTCCTCTCTTCTGCTACCCTTTATGTATTTGAAGATTATGGCTGTGCCTTCCTCTGATGTCTCTTCTTTACAATTAAAAAGAAAGTATTTTTCTGGTCTTATATGATTGTAGGCCATCTTTTCTAGACCCTTGAACATTCTTGTGGTCCTACTGTAGTCTCTCTGCCACTTTTCCTCAATTTTTTTAAAAATACAGTGCCCTGAATTGGACACAGAGTTCCAGTGAGATCTTAGCAGCACTGGATGAAGTGGGAGGAATATATCACAGACCAGGCAGAAGTCACTTCTGGCTGTGTGCACAGGCGTGATGCTTGCTTTAATGTTCCTCTTTTTTCTTTCTTTTTTGAAACAACATGTTGTTGTTGACTTCAGTTGGGTTTGACCTCCAATGAGCAGCTTTTCACCCTTGGAGCTCTAGATCGTGTTTTCTAGTTATGAGAATGTGATGCGAGTGTCAAAATCCCTAATAAAGGATAGGCTTGTTGCATCTACTAGTTCTTGTGTAATCTGCTGCCCCAGCGATAGGAAAAATATCTGGGTGATTTAACAAACTTGTGTTAGCTTGTGTTACTTGCTTGTTATTTTCCAGATGTTTATAGAGCATTTCTTTATTTGTTCCAGTCTTCTGACACCTTGCTGGTTCCCTGTGGGGTCTCAGAGAGCTGCTAGCAGCCATGCGATTGCATCAACAAACAGCCTAAGCACACGATATTTAAGCCAGCTAAGTATTCTTCACTTATTCTTTCTTCACTGAGTTCTTTCTCTGTCATCCATGGCAATAATTGCATACGAGTAGTCTTTTTACTGAAAACTGAAGTAAAAAAGGCAAGTACTTCCACTCTCTTCACATCATGCACTGCTAGCTTTCCTTCCCGAATGGGCAGTTCTTCCATGGCCTTCATGTCACTGCTGATGTATTTTATGTTTTCTTAATGTCCTGTTGATCCTGTTGGTCCTATTTCTTTTTACATCTTGACTTTTCTGGTTTGGTCCCTACATCTTCAGCCTATGCATTTGCATTCCCATGCAAGTGAATCTCTCTCCCTTTTTTTTGGATGCACGTTTTCTTGCATTGGAGGTCAGTTAGGTGGTCATGATTTAAGCAAATCATCCATCTCTTCTAAGAGTTGCTTTCCCTTCTGTGGTGGGATTGTTTGAATTGATGTCCTTACCATTGTTTCTTTAAGGTGCTGCCAACTTTCCTGAATTCTCTTTTCTCTGAAACTTGGTTCTCATGGTTATCAGTTCTATGAGGCTTTTGAAATATGGTTTCTGGAAGTCCATTGTATTTATTTTGCTGTTCTCCTTCCTTCCTTTCCTATGACTTGCGAACTCTGTTGTTTCATGGTCATTCTCACCCAAGCTGCATTCCTCTTGCATGTTATAAGCAGTTCCTTCTCTCTGGTTAGAGTTAAATTAAGTTCTCATTTAGATTATGTATCAAGGCTTTAATCTTTTCTTAGTTATTCCTTATGCTGTTTGCATTATTTCATCGGGTGATCCATTATTATCTTCATTTTCTTATGAATAATGGTATTTCCCCTAGTTTGTACACCTCTACCTAAGTCCTTGATACTTGTATTTACCTGTTCACTTTTGAAACCAGTCCTTGCAAATCCCAGTTGCATTAATTCAGCAGGTCAGGGCACAGAGATGCTCTTCCCACCTTGTGAGTTGAATTGTAGCTCTGATCACCAGTTCTTTTTCTTGGAACATCCATCCAAGTTCAAGCAAGTCAAAACCTTCCTGGTGATATCACCTGCACAACCATGCATTCATTTCCAGGAAAAGAGTTATAAGCAGCTGATGCCACGCGTGACCAAAATAGCTAGTGCTTTATTCATGGAAGGAATTTTCCCATCCTCCTTTCATACATGAACTGGACTGACTAACACTAAGAAAACCCACTCTGGATATTCTGGTTCTATCCAACTGCTAACACATCAGATCTCTAATTCCCGTGGAAAATCCACAGGGAAATTATCCAAGAAGCAGTTAGAAGTTTATCTAATTGAAACCCAATCTGGGTTCAGACTAAGCCACTGACAGCTTGGATAATCTGCTCTCAGAGGAGGGAGGCCTGACATCCCTGTCCTATGTCCGGACCACCTGGCAGAGCAGGAGCTGTTGTCGACCAGGAGGTACTGTTGTCGACCAGGAGGTACTGTTGTCCTGTTAAGAAGAGGTGGCAGAATTCAGAAAAATGCAATAAAATATCCACATCTGTGGAAAGGACATATTCAATGAGTAGGGAGGAAAGCAGACATCTGTGTGATGAATTGTTAAGGTGCAATATGTTGAGGCATCAGATATGTGTGCGTAGGTATAATGGCACATTTCTCTTCATACAGACATTCATTTCACCATGTTAGCCATGTGGTTGGCCTTGACCAGCTCACAGCTTGTTAAACTTAAATGTGAGTGAAGTGGAGAGTATGGGAAATGACACGAGAAAAAATATGAGGTGTTTAAAGCTATTATTCCATCTTCTTTGAAAGCATCCTACTTACCGTCAGTGGAGTAGGGTTCATGCATTTCTCACTGATACTAGGCTCTCACACAGCCCTCAGCTGATACTGTCCACTATTTCTGGTCACCTGGAACACCTACCCAATATTAGAGGAGGGATTGCTTTTTGTTAGGGTCCTCTGTCACGTAGGGACCATTGTGCCACAGTGTGTTTGGAAGAAAAGCAGTCAGACTTAAGGAATTGCAGGTTTGTACATGGCACTGCTGAACACCATACTGGTGATGTCCCAGTGTGAGCATCATGCCAGTCCAGCCTCACCAGCTGAGATGCACAAGAGAAGCTCTTCCAGTTACAGTGTGCTTACGCAGCAACACTGATTTAAAAAAAAAAAAAAAAAAAAAAGAGCAATAGCTATGACATTGCTATAGATTTTTTCCAGTTACTAATGCATTTATTTGAATTGCTGCTTGATGCATAATTTGATCTGATATGCATGTTCATGCAATCTTTCTTCTCCCTCACTGGCACCTCCAGCCACTTTTATTTTGATAAATAAAATCAGATCTCCTCCTAAAAATTTATCTCTTTGGGCTTCTGTATAGCTGAGCTTGTCAGAGAAGCGATCGTCCACATCAGAGTTCTTGAACTGAAATACTTGTGTCCCTGTCTCCATTGACACTCAGATCCCGGTCAGTCTTTGACCTTTCTTTCAGCCAGTGCCTTCCAGTGCTTTCTGCAAGAAGGCAATGTGCTGCAGCAGACCTCTAGCTTGCAGAAGACAGCCCAATTCATTTGAGATAAGTGACTCAGAGCCAGGACCATGCCATTCATTGTGCTGGATCAGAGTCACATTCACAATTCGTCTGTTTATACCCTGATTAACCATTCAAATAAAATTTTTATCACTCCTAGTTAAAAGCAGACATAAATGAGAGCTTCCTCTTCTGAACAAGAAACCTTGCTCCAAAACAGAATTCCTTCTTCCTGGAGCTAGGCAAAATAACCAAGAGGGGCAACAGATGATTCATCTACCAGTGCTCTCCATCAAAAACTGTAGCTAAAACAAGATTAGTAAGAAGAAGAGTGCTATTAAAGGAGGAAACTGCTGGCATAATTTTGTTAAGGAACATAAGATTATTTAAAAGCCTTTTTAAAAGTGTGTTTGTTCTGGAAGAGGAGGGGTGAGGGAGGATTTTAGAGGAAGGGAGAAAGATTATTAGTCTCTCTTGCCTATGAAGATTCATGCTGCTTTCTTTGCTCTAGCCAGCAAGGGTAGCAATTTCAGAAGCCATTGTAAGTCATTACTCCATCCCTAATGAATAGGACACAGCCTGCACCTTAGCTTTGCAGAGGCTGAAAGCATGGAAAAAAAGGTTGTGGGGCATAGAGGATTTGGTGCACCATGCTGCACATAATTGTAGGTTAAGATTTTTCTTTTCCAGCCTGTGTTTTTGTTCCTGGCCATGACGATCCCCAGCATACTCACACAGCAGCAGTCTCACAGTGTTCGTTATTGCTTTACAAACTTTCAAAGCCATGAACAAGCAAGGCTCAAAGCATGTGCCTCACTTCACTCACTGAGAGTCAGTTTTGCACCTGCTTAGCACACGAAGCAGCGATGAAGCAGGTAGTGAAACAGGCTGCCACCACTTTCAGCAGGCTCTGCCGTATCTTATTCACGGTGAATTACACAGCAAATATGTGTCAGTGCAGTGACCCCGCAGGAAGCAGTGCAGGGACCTACGGGGCAGAATCCCAGAGAAGGGAAGAGTGGGGATTTGGGTGAGTCTGCCAGGATGGACCTTGCACTGGCTGCAGACCTCAGCCGGGCACTGCTGCCAGATTGGGTCTGTCCGCGGTGCACTGGGTATCCCAGAGCCTGGCCAGCCCAGCTGTCCTTGGGATCGAGGGCAGAGCCTTCACTTGGAAAGTTGGAGATCCCTTTCTGCTTCTGAAAGTGGCTTCTTCACATACCAGCTGGATGTATGGTAGGTGTTACTGAGAGAGACAGAAAGAGGATTTTTGCCCTGCAAACACAGATCACTGGCCAGGAGTTACACGTGGACACTCCAAATGTGATTGTGCACAGAAAAAGCTGAGGGACCAAAACAATTCATTAAACCAGATGCTTCAGTCGTACAAAAAGCACTTTGTGTACAGTGTCAACTTGCAGTTAAAGCTGTGCATTTTGATCAGATTTTTCAAGGTCAGATGGAAAATTGGTGGTGATCTGGTCTGACCTCGACTGGTTTTCAGGTTTTCCCTCAGTTCGCTGTGATTGCGAGAGGCTGTGCAGCAGGGCTCCTCAAGTTCCATTCAGGAAAGGCCACTCGCTGGGCAGGATTTGTCCCGGGGGCTGTACAGCAAACAGAATACACTGCTGAGCAGCAGAGAAAAAGCTCCAGGAACCGGCACATGTTGTGTCTGCATTTCTCCTGGACAGAGGAAGAGTGCTCTGGAGCGGAGCTGATGCCTGTTCGTTAACCACATGTTGAAGTTGCATTGCTATCAGAAATTAATGGTATGTTTTAAATGCAGAGCTCCATTGAGCAGAATGTTATAAAACTTTGGCTTTGTAATGTGGTGGGATGGGGAGTTTGGGGGAACTGCTGCAGTTTTGGACTTTAAAAAAAAGAAATGTTGCACAAAGGAGCTTGGAAGTTGAGAGAGGTTCCAGTAATGAACAATTCTGAATAAAAAGATTGAATTCAAGCTGCAAAAAAGTGTTCAGGATGTGGCTTGTTTTTTGTAGTTAATCCCTTCTAAATATTTAAGAAAAAAAAAAAAAAGAGAGAGAGAGGGAGTGGAAATGGTGTTTTGTTTAAAAACATGATCAGAGGTTCTCCTAAACACATGAAGAAATCCCACAGTTTATTGCACCCTGGGATCCCTCCCCTCTAACAGGCTCACCCTACTCAATGCAGTCCTGGAAGAGCCAAAAAATGAGTTTGTATTTTAAAAATGTACATCTAGGACTGGTAGCCTCCAAATTTGGTTTTAGCCCTCAAGGTGTGTGTCCAAAACATATACTGCATGCAAACCACGATGTCTGTGTGCAAGGAAACAGGGAATTGGACCTGCTGTTACTTTAATGTGCAAACTGACCCCCGTCTGGAGAGACCCCCCCCAGCTCCTGTGTCAGACCCAGGGAATGGCTGGTGCAGGCTCCCCTCACTGCCAAGCCCTAGGAAATCTCCCTCTGCAGGCCAGCAACGTGCCCAGGGCCTCCGAAACCCTGGATCCATCCAGCATGGAGCAAAGCGCACTGAGCTGGCTGCACACCCAAACGCAGGGTTTTGTGAGTGTATTGTGTCCTTGCATACATTTCCAGGCAAAACATATTACACCTAGCTTCGGATGCCAAACTTTTCCAATTATGAGAGAACAGTAATTCACCAAGGAGTAAGTATTCCTTCAATTTCCTTTGCTTGGAAATGATACTGAGAATCTGTTCTGAATGGAGGCAGGAAAAAAAAAATGCTACATGTTAATGCATATTCTGGGTTAGCTGTCTTTGTTAAATTAGAATGAATGCTGCTCATTTCCCATCTGGTCCTCTTTGACATTACTTCCAGAATATATTCACAGCTCTTATTTGTACAGTACAAATGGCTGGCTGTAGTACCAACTTTACCTTTTATAGGCTGCTAAAATGTTGGTGCCAGATCACAAAATAACGTTCTACTTCTAGGAAGCATCTGTGGACATTACTTGCTCCAACAGCTTTCTTTTTTTCCTCCTCTTATTTTCTTTAAATGTAACCACGTATGTGAAGTGAGTTTGTTGTCAAACCAAGTGAAAGTTGACGGTTTGACAGCCCTGGAGCCCACAATCTTTCTCGCACAGCGAGGATGCAGCAGGCACATCAAGCAACTTGCTATCAGCTTTCTCATCTCTTCTGCACAGCCTTCCCTGAGGGCTGAAAGAGCAGATATTTCTCCGTCTGCAGCTGCTCATCGGTGCTTTTGCTGGCTTCTGTGCCGAGGGATTTGGTACTCCGGATCCCTGCACACTCTGGCTTGCCCTGAAAAATACCAATGCAACAGAAACCCACCAGCTCTCAGCCAGCGCTGAATCCGGTGCTGCTGACCTGAGCTGGTTTTTCTGATTATTCCTAAGTCTTCCCATCTGCAAATGTTTGTTACTGGCAGTTTCCTTAGCAGGCCCTCCGTTCCAGCAACCTCCGCCCCTGCCCTCCGATGCGTTTCAGACCTACCTCAGTAAACAGAGGGTTGTGATCCGAAACACCCACGTTTGTCTGCCTGGAGTGACCAAGGGCTGCAGCGCCGTGCTGGGAATTCTCACCATAGCAACTACCAGCATTGACAGAATTTGGTACTTATTAAATAGGCTGTTTGTTTACCTCTCAGGCTGCGAGAGTAGACTACAACCTGTGGTGAAACACCGCGAGCCGAACAATGGTGGGCTGCTGCTAGTAACTTCATGTGTAAAACAGATAATTACTGTATTCTGTAAATGAAACAGATACAGAAAGCCCGCGTGGGGTGGGAGTGTTGAAGATGTAGGGTGACACGATATTATTATCGGAAGATCAGCAAGCATGCTCGACAGATGCTGCTAGGTGGTCTTGATGGATCCAGCAGAAAGCAAGTCCTGCTGGTCACGTCTCCTCGACAGACGATCTAAGTGATCGTGTTCATGGAGGTCAGTTCACGGTCTTAGCAAGCAGCAAATGCATGGGGGGGAAAAAAAAAATATATTGGTACCCCAGCAGAAAATAAACAAGCCTGCAGGTAGAAGCTGAGCACTCAGCCTCTCAGGGATCAAATGTATGCAAGTGGTTTCTAAGATGTTTGTCAGTGCCCAAAATGCAGAATCCTATAACAGCACAAAACTGATTTTCACAAAACACCTCCCATCATCTGTGCAACTCTTTCAGCTCCAGCAATGCAGCATCTGCCAGCATCTATGCCACCCCATGCTTCCTGTGGGCCATAACCTGGCGCGGGGCTGCTGTAAGCTATGCTCAGCAAAGGATACAGGTGACAAAAATAGGAGGAAGCACCCAAAGCTGAACCTCTTCTGCCCACCTCAGAGCTGCCCAACCTCCTCAGCGGTGCCTCTGTCAGGGCAATGGCTTTCAGGACCCTCAAAGGGGTGCTGCAGGGCACCCACTACGGCACAGATGGAAGCAGGTTGATGGTCAGCCTCAGCACAAGCTCTCTGAGCTGTGGTGTCCCACGGGTGCTGTGCACTGGGTACAAACTGCATTTCTGTAAGAGGGACAGGTCCAAACCCCATCCCCTTCTCTCTGTAGTGGAGCACAATAACTGTGGAGTCAGATGGGATGCTTAGGACTTTGTGCAGGCAGGTGCTGGCAGGAAGGGAGGGCCAAGGGGAGAAATACCTCCATGACAAAGGTGAGCCTGGAAACCAGTCTCCATACCTCTGCTGACTGCAAAAAGCCAATTAATCCATAGGCTTTTATTAACACTTTTCCGCTGTCCTTTCCTTAGGCAGTAATTCTTGCTCTTTTTTTTCCTAAGCTTATCACTTTGCTAATAGTCTTCTCTTCACTTACCTTAAGTAATTAATAAAATTAAATTCAAGAAATTGTGCTCAGATATCCCTAAACTGAAACTGCTGCTTCTCTTTCAAACCCAAGGAAGGGCTTTTAGACCTGGAAACCTGCCTGTTTTCTCTAACCATGTGAGCTTGTCTGGTGAGGGGCATTATATCTCCATACAACCCTGGCCTTGTCTAATGGCAGGGAGAGGAAAGCCCTGTCCCTGTTCCCCCAATTCAGCATCTGTTGAATTTTAAATGCAGAGTGCTTTCCTTAGGGGTGCCCTGAGCATGGGGCTGGGGAGCTGTTTCCACTCCTCATCTCCTGGATAATGACAGCCTCCGTTACTTTTGTTTCAGCATCAGCGGGAGGAGGAATGGAGAATGTCTCTGTATTCCAGCCAGGCGCCGGTGTCCTCCTGGGGGACTTCCAATGGGTTTGGCTCCTTGTCTGAATGTGCCCATGGTGGTAACAGGGGGGCTCTGGTCCCCATGGCTGGGGTCTTCCCTGCTCACAGCAGCAAGGACATACCCCAGAAGGCAGTGGGGAAAAAGTTGCTGCAGCAGCAATGGTTTTAGCTACCAGGATCTCGGGAGGGCTTGTGCAGGCTGGGCCACCACAGCTTTGCTGCCACCACGGAGGTCACAGCTCTGAACACAGCCGATATCACCCAGACCTACACCTCGATGTATGGGGTAGCAAAGTGGTCCTCTTGGACATCACAGCCTCTCACGACTTCAGTATTCTCTCATTCTGCATGCTTGCCTTTAGATGGCAAAGATTTCATTTTCCAAGGTGCTGGACTCTCCTGGCTCTTGCTGCAACCGGGACAGGGCACAGCAGGAGCCTCAAATTAGAGCCTCCAGTTTGGTCAGAGAATGGGGACAGCAGCAGCAGCATGCCTGGAGGGGAGAGGTTATTGCTCTGCCTTTGAAAGGAGGAGGATGGAGTTCAGTGAAGGTATGAGGATTAAGCAAATGCTAATGGTAAGCATGTAAATGGGTGATCAGATTAGAGGGAGAGCTGCAGGCCCTTACATGTGGGGACAAGCAGAGTTATGGGGCAGCTACCAGCCGTGGGGCCCTTGCTTTGGCTGCTCCTGCCTCTCAGAGAGGTGCCTGGTTTCCAGGATGGTTGTGGCAGGTTGGTACGTTCCTCTTGTTCCAGCCTTCCCAGTTATTATGACCAAGCACATTTCACATTTCAAAGTATTTTTCTACTGGCTGTCATATGAGCAGGGGTTGCCTTGACTATTTCAGGGTGACCATATGAAAGACCTTCAAAAGCAAAAATTTCTTCAGTATCAGATATTCGGTGGTGCCTGAAGATATAGAGATGCTGAAAGATGGTTTCCTGATATTCAGTTCTGCAGGGAGAGGGGCGATGGCACATGTTGGGCTCTGAAGGGGTGGTAATTCCCCACTCACTCAGAGGACCTTTCAGTCACCCTTGTGTGGGACTTCCTCAGTACAGGATAAAACTATGGGCCCTTGGAAATTCACTATGAGTTCACATGACACTCAAGAAGTAAGCAATGTGTGGAATTCATTACATAAAAAGGAAAAAAATATTTGTATGTGAATTTGGTACATAAATTAGCTCAATAAGAGGAAATATGGGGGTTTTTTTCCAGTTTATTTATTTCTGCTTTCATACTTCCATGATTTCTGATGAACTGCAGTTCCCCAACTGCATTTCAAAACATTAAAGAGAGCAGTTGTGGACAGTGTGGAGATGAGCACAAGAAAAAAACTGGTCCATTTTTCTCAATTCATAAGGGGGTCCCATCCTGAGTCTTTTTCTGGAGCCAAACCATGCCTGAACACCAGCAGTTATTTCTGGTTACTGCTTTAGAATAACACCAGTGACTTTCTTGGGGACCTGTTCAAAGCAGAGACTGCTCTGCATCTGTAGATGCAGGATTTCCCCATGGGGAGGGAAGGACTCAATATTAACCCTGGTCTCTCCTGACTGTACCCTTCCTCCTGTGGCCGCTGCGAGGGAGGCGGAGGTCAGGAGCTGAGCCTCTCCCTTCCTAAGCCCTGAGCTATGGGGCTGCCTGCAAATCCCCCTGCCTGCTTTAAATACGCTCCTTCACACTGTGAAGCTGCACATCCATGATTTGGGGCTGAATTGAAACTGGGCTTCAGGTGCAGCTGAGCCCAAACCAGACCCGAATCCCCAAATTTATCCTGGTTCAAATACCTGGGAGACGACTGCTATGAATCAGACAATAAGTCCCTTTGTTTCCCATTTCTGACTCTTCCTCTTTTACTGCCTCACATTTCCAGCAACGAATGAGTCCAACTGCCAGTTCAGAGAATTATTTTTGTGGCAGAGCGTGCCTGATGGAAGAGACACCCATTGCTATCCATTTCCATTAGCAGCCTGTCAATAGAAATTAAATTACATGAATAAGACACTATCAGTGCCAACATCACTGCAGGAAAACATTAATTAATCCTCATTTACATTAGTCAGTGCTACCATCAAATAGACTCTTCTGTTGCTACAAAAGACATTTCCACAAATGATTGTTGCTGTCTGATAAACAGATTCACAGAACCTCACTGACTCACTTGTTGGGCACTCGCCATCGCACTCAGGGTCTGAATGAAGCAAATGTTTTGTGGGATCCTATTCAACACCCAGGTCAAACATTGGGCCTCCAAGTTCTATTCAAACCAACCCAGACACTTAAGAGGTGGGGCTTTGGGCTTTAAAGAAAATAAATCCCCAATTAACTTACAACAGTCAAAGCAAATTTATTTTTCTAAGGAGTTCATGATGCGCCTGTCACCCTTATATCTAAACATCACGAAGGGTCTAATGATCTTTCAGAGGGTGCTATACAATAGGAGGGAAACAGAGGGGACTGATCCTTCCCTTCTGCCTCAAGAAGGAAGGATCAAGAATTTAACATTTAAGTAAGACATGCCCTATTTAAATCACTGGATGTCTTTACTTCAGGATTTTTGAGCCCTTCTGAAATCCAGACTTGCAAACAGGCTCTGTGCTCAGTTCAGACTGAACGAAGCTCCTATATCCAAACAGCACTGCCCTTTGAGGGGCTCCAAGCCCCAGCTCTGCAGTGGGGCTCACCTCCAGGGCCCGATCCCCGGCTGCCTGCCCTCCCTCAGGGAGAAGGAAAGCAAGGAGCAGTGCCTCAGGAGAGCCACCTTTTGCACCCAGACTTTGAGGAATAAAGACAATATGGTGTTTGGCTGCATCCACAGCTGGGGCTTGTCCCGTGCAGTGGAAGTGACAACAGTGTGACCATAAACAGTCCTCATGACCCCAGAAGCTTCCCTGGTGCTCCCACCCTCGCATCATCCCATCCCTCTGCTGAGCTGGCACAACTGGCTTCACCACCAGCCAGCAGGGACATGGATCTATAGCACAGGCAATGCAACCCTGTTGCCAGCAGGCATCTCCTGGGAGGATCTGTAAACTGGGATGGGTCAGAAAGCAGTTTGAAGAGGTCAGGTGCCTGCTCTGGGACTGTAAGCCCTGGACCTAGACACTGGACGCAGCAACATTTACGCTATTTCCAAGTCCTCCCACAAGTGTGGAGGGAGCACTGTGACCTTACCATCAGTCCCAGATGGGGCACGTTTTGCTTCAGGAGCTGTGCAGGTATCGGCTCAGGATGACTGACACACTGGGCAGAGCTGGCACCGTGGACATCTCTGCCTCTGGTGGAAGCCAGAAATGAAGACAGCAGTCCTGGTGGCAAAAAAACAGAGGGGTGAAGAAGGAAGAGTGAGGAAAAAGCAAAGAAAATACTGGAATGTCTTTGAAACACAGTAATGACTTTCTATATATGTTGCATTGGACAGCTGGCTTTGCTGGCCACTGAGGTGACTGCGTGTACCAGCGCCACAAATATTTTATTCTTCTACTTTGCTGCAGAAGACAAATTAGTCTAATGGGAGGTGGGAATGGGTAGAAATGGAAATTGCAATCACCAGCAGCTTGTGCCAAGAGATAAGAAATGCCATTACCGGTTCTTCTCCGTGGCAGACTGCTGGGTCATGGGCGCTGCTCCTCCTCCCTGGATGTTCAGGAGAGCACTTCCTCCAGCCACCACTGCTGGGGAGCTGGTTGGAGGCACAGAGCTGCAAATTCTCGTCTCCGCTGGAGACCTGTGTGCTTGTGATCAGGGTCTTTCTTTTACCCATGTGGAAAAGTAGTACTGGTATGGGTCTGTAGACTGAAAAGCACTATTCTGAGCTAGTAATGGGGGACAGAAAAATAAGACAAAAATCGGCCTAAAATCTCTGGGTTTTGGTAGGTTTGGAAATCCTATTCAATGCTTTGGCTGTATAGCGTCTGGCATGAGCTGCTGGTTGCTCTACTAAGTCTCTAAATGTACCCTAAGTGCCCTTCCACTTTCCTTCCTTTCCTTCCTTTCACAAGGAATGTCTTCAGCTGCCAAATGACTATATGGGGATGTATTAAGCAATAAACAGCAGAGTCCAGATAAAGAAGCTTAGCTGGGGTAAAGATAAAGCAGTATCCACACAATCAGTGCATGCACGGGCAAAACCAAGAGCAGGAAATGTGGGATGCACCTCACGAACACGGTGCACAAAAGCAAAATATACCTCATAAACCTCCTGACATTTAGAGGGAGGAAGTGGAGATGTAAACAGCATCTATTTATTGGTCCTGCCCCAGCACGAACCGTCCTGGGAGTGCAGGGATGGGCAGTGTTTTCCACCTTGGGTAGGTGATGCTGCAATGGTCCATGTAGGGGCTGCTTTCTGCAGTGCCCAGCCTGGTCCCTCTCTCTCCATCTCTCCACCTCCTGCTCCATCTCTCTCTTCATCTATCGATTGATAGGGAGAGAGCATTTTGGTGCACACTCCCCCGAAGCTGACGCCTGAAAAGATCTGCGTAGGAGATAATGGTGAGCAGCCCTCAATGTAAGCATGAGCTAAATCTGATTCACAGCGACCACTTGAAATGTGTTACCCAGTCATCTGCTACCTTGTACGGCGTGCCAACACTAATATAATGAACTGCTGATCGTTCACTTAATAGCTACTCTGTGGCTGAAAAGCTAGAGACTCCTACGTCATGTAAATTTGCCTAGATTTCATACACCTACTGGCAACCTCCAATCCCTTTTAAAATGGTTTCGTTTCTCTGAATAGAATGGATTTATTGTGGTTTTTCAGTGAGGTAAGTGAAATGGGAATCAGGTCCCTAATGTTATGTTAAACTGCGTGAATTATCCATGGCAGAAAATCTTGACTAAGGTAAAATGGCAAGTATTTAAGATTTTTAAATGTTTATCTCTAGCTTTCCTTGCATGAGCTGCTTTTTTTTTTTCTCCCAGTAAGTCTTTACACACTTTTCCAGATCATGAACCTTTCTACTTCAAAGCCACAGGTGAGGATACGAGGGCTGTTACTCCAGGGAATTCTCACCGGGAGGGACAAGTAAAAATAGGAAGAATCAGATAAAAATCATGTGGCACCATGAAAGACTGATAGTGCTGAAAGCAGAGAAGAAACCGTATATTGTCTCATCTCAGGGTGTTCTAAAAAGGAGTGATTTAAAGAAGCCAACTGCAGTATGTGCTAAGACATCAAAGCCAAAAATCACCTTCAAATTACTCATCACCTCAGAAAATGCCCATTTAATTGAAAACAATCTCCTTAGCTAAACTCAGAGACTGGTTTCAGTCAAGACTCCATGCCATCTGGCCAGGGCTTTATTTGTCACACAGCTGGGATATCTCCCACACGGCCAGTATCCCTGTGCCATGGTGGACAACCTGATGTCCACATCCCTTGTACTCCTCGGCTCTCCCACAGCCGGGGGCTGGGCAGCTGAGCAGGGTCTAAGGGCAAACCCTGCTTGGTGGCAAAGGCAGAGGTGATTTTCTCATCATGTGAGTTGCACAAAATACATAGCAAATTACTTGCATGCATTTTTTTTTAGTGTTTTCTTCATTTTCTAGGTGCCCAGCGTGAGACACTAATTTATTTTACTGTTTAATATTGCCACCACACTTTATAGCATCTGAGTGCCTTCCGTGTGAAGGGGAGAGCCAAGGTGAAGACTCTGGACATCAATGTCATTGCGTTATTTGCTCTCTGCTTGTGACACTCCTGTCCCTTCATGGGTCTGCTGAATGTGTGTGTATGCAAGGAGGAGAGGGGACGGGTGGAAGATATCAATTGACTTGTCTGGGCTTCAGTAGGGAGGTAAGGGCACAAGGACTGGATTAATACTTGATTTCAGATTTCCAGATGCCTGAGTGCTCACAGCCGGAGCAAAGTCTTTGTGTTCAAACTGCTAAGTCTGCTGGATACTATAAAACATGAAGCATTCAGAAAAATCTCAAGCTGAGCACTCCTAATAATTGGGAGGTTGGCAATTTTGACCTTAATGTTCTAGTTTATCCTTTTTCCAGCTTTCAAAAAGAGGTAATGCCACCAGGTCTCTCAGGGGGTCACGCTGGTGGACTCCTCAATTGCAGCAAACAGCTCAGCTACTGTAAGAACAATTGTTAGCCATGGGGCAAGAAAACTGAGGTTAAAGACATTCTTAATCCTGCTATTTTACCTGTACAGTACTTGGTTTTCCAGTCCTATTTATGGTTTTAAAGATATAAACAGTTCCTTTCCATGAGAAATAAGAGGGAAAAAAAAAGATCATCCTCAGAGACTGCATTTTCCTGGCTTGATCCTAGGATGGATGTTCATTGGCTCAGTTCAAGTAACTTGAAAGATTTGGTAGCTTTCATGTGAGTTACATTTCAAATTAGGCACAGCAACATGGTGAGGTGAAAAGCTGGTGTAGGAAGGAGATGGAGAACTGCCAGGATGGTGAGATATTGAGTAGGTTTGGTTACACACATTCTTACTTGTGTTGCTGTAATCCTTGGAGGCCTAGATATGGTTCAGCACCCCATTTTGGAACGTTCTTGCTGGTTCTCCTCCTTTGTTGTACATTTGCTTTGAGATAATGGGTAATTGCATGGGAAATAGAAGTTGGGCAAGAGACCAGGACAGGGTTTTGCTCTCAAAGGCTACCCAGAAGAAGGGAGGCATTTCTATGGATAAATACATGCCAGACATCCCATCAGGATCGTATTTAATCAGTTAACAGTGATGACCCCCCTAAAAATTGCCATTTGCCTTAGATAAGACATATCTCTCTGATAACCTCAGTATTTGCCTTATTCAAGATATTTCCCATAATGAGTACAATGAACTAGATGCTATTTGTTTAAGCAAAATTATTTATGTAGGGAAGGCTGGCGTTGTGACTCTCATACTCGCAGGTGCTCTCGGGTAGCTGATGGTCACCACGATGTCTTGTTTCAAAGGAGCTGTTTCCTGCAGGGCTGTGGTGAACCACCCTGGTCCCCTGCCCATGGGCAGCCCTGCCAGCTCGGGGCAGAGATCATGTCTCTTCGCTGCTCTTCCCACCCCATGGCCCTGGGAAGGTCAACCAGATGTCAATGTTTTTTGTCAATGTTTTCAGTGTCTTTTTTTCAGTTTTCAACCCAAGTCTTCCCTGCTTTTCAGGTGCCTTGGTGGCTGTGGCCCAGGAGAAGGTGGTGGGCAGGGAAGGGCAGTGGGTGAGGATGCGACGGGGTCCATCATTTGGGGGATAGGGAGATGGGCTAGAGCACGCGTGGCTGGGAAGGACAAGGTCGTGTCCCCAGCCTGCATCTTTCTTACCTGGTAAAGCCAGATGCTGAATATAGCAGACATTTCTATGCAAGCCAAGAAATGGAGAAAATGCTACAGGAGGGAAACGGAAGAGGAAACCTCCCCAAAGCAAGGCAAACTTTCATCCTCAAGAAAATTTCTGCAAAAGAATTATCAGAGATTTTAACTTTTTCACTGTGGTTTATAAATATATATCTGCATATGTGTGTGTGTCTGTCAAATCCCTCAGCCCAGGCATGGTATGCTGACCACTCAGTTGAATCTGTGAAGAACATTATACAGATCTACAGACCCAGGAATGACAAGGATTTTACAAGGGGCATATACACACACAGGACCCTGAAGCCTAATAAGGAAACTCTTTACCATTTGTTTAAAGACTACATAATTTATGTTTTTCATCATCTCACAGAGTGGAGAAGGTTGTTTACTTTGATTTGTTGATGCAGCAATTTTAAATATACTGGATAGTATGTGGAGTCTATCTGGAAGAAAACACACCTTATTGATCATGGTGTAACCAAGCCAAAATCTGTGGCATGTAAAGAAGAAAACTACGTAAAGGATAGAGAGTGTACCATCCCTGCTCATGTTAGGCACCAGAGCCCTTTACACAATGTTTGTGATCAAAGCTACCTTGCAGAAATAATTACAGAAAAAGTGAAAAGAAGGGTTAAAAATGCCAGATTTGCGATGTGCCTTGGAGGCAGAAGGTGGGAGAGATGCCCACGGGGTCACCACAGGCTGCAGCACTCCCCAAAGCTGTGGGTTGAGGTTCGAGCTCTCGGGGGCAGGTAGCTGTGAAACCAGAGGAACAACAGTGAGGCGACTCCACAGAAAATCTGCAGTGATACATTGTTTGCTCTTAATATAAGCAGGTTCATAAACCAATCTGATCCCTGAAGCTTGAGAGAGACCAGATACCAGAAAGCACATTTTCAGCTGCAGAGCTGGCAGAAACCATACCTGGGATCCTGACCCAGGTATAGCGTTACATCGTGCTTCGAACAGGTTTGATTACTCGCGATGTCCTCACTAGGTTACCCAGTGCTGTCACGTACAGTGAGGCTCTCAGAGCTAATATGAGCTTTGATTTTGTCCTCACCAGCAGAGCGTTCTGTCTTGGGTGTGCACAGTCTGTCTGATGGTGCTTTGGGAGCGAGGGCGCAGTTTGCAGAGCTGCCAAGCAAAGCGTGGCCCATCACTGCTACCTGCGGCACGGAGGTGGGCACCCCAAACAGATCCCCAGGATGCGTCTCTCCCTGGGGACACCCCTTCTCCTGGGGACCCCGCTCTGACAGTCCCCTCTGGGTTGCAGAGTGGGTACAGCAGTGGGGATGCCAGCCCCGGTTTGGCTGAGGGGACCAAGCCCAAACCCCATGATTTACATCTGTGCCCATCTCGCTACCCCCTCTACCCCTCTGTCCCTACAGCAAGGACTTTAAAGTCCCTCTTTTTGCTCTGGTATCCTTGCATCTTCTCTTGTTTTCATTTGCAGTACACAAGCGCACTGACGATTGCAAGTGGGGACAGCAGACCTTCAATTCTTCAAACTTTTTACAAGAAAAGTGTGCACTTTGCCTAATATGGGCTGCTCTCGGGGCTCTTTGCTTACATCTATAATTTTAAACAGAAGGAGTGGGTTTTGCTGGTGGCTTTTATTCCCTCCTCGCTCTCATTTGTTTTACTGTAAGGAAAATGTGGCTACATTACTTCTTTGTGTTCATCTTTAGGGAACAGATGAGAAATAACAATTTAAGTTTGATAGCACATTTTCATAGACCTTATATGTGAGTGGTAGATATACACTGAAAAAGCCAGATTCTGCCTTCAGTTCCTGAGCCAGATTGAAGTAGGTGGGCTAACCAAAAGAAAGATATAATTAAAACCTCTTGCTTTGTTTACAGCAACTGCTTTTTCTATCCTGAATGCTCTTAACATATTTTTTTTCTTTTTTTTTTTTCTTTTTTTTTGGTAACGCTTGTCTTTTATGTTTACATCCTAATGCAGCTGGGAATTTATTGGCAATATCTCTTATCAGAGCTTCTTGCATTGTGTCAAACATTTATAGAGGCATTTTGTAGATACAGAAAAAACGTTTCATTGTGCAGGGACTCTTCCCTGTCCTGTAGCTTAACTTTTTATTAGAGGTCATGAAATCAAGATATCAAGCAACAAAGTAGCTAATAGCTAGAGAGGACTAGGAAAATCCTCTCCTTATCTCTTCCTCCCCTTTTCCAACTGAGATATTTCTTGACAAAATGAAGTTTTAGCTGCATTGAATCATTTTGTCTTTCCTGAGAAAAATCTGTATTTCTTTTATGGAATAGAGAAAGGCTTTTATATGTGAAAATTGCTGTTTCTTCTCGCAAAAATGTTTCAGCAGAAAGGTTCCAACTACATTCACTAATAGCAGTGTGCCCTCTGTTCCTCTCTATTAGTAGGATATATTCCAGCCAGTACTTGAAATTAAATAGACAGCTTTTAATGCAAAGTAGTTTCGGCTTCTGAATTCTTAGGTTCAGATGATTCAGTCTGAATTTTCTTTGTTCATGCAGCAATCCTTATTTTCCTTTTTGGGAGATGCACTTGGATTACCTTCAACATCCATTTTGTACTGAAGACCTAATTGATTGCTGAGTGTGAACAGCATAAACATGCAAATCCTTTCCAGCATCTCACCTCTCTGTTCCCTTGGCTTGTACTGTAGCAATGGCAGGTTTGGTTTGTAGTGTAGCAATACCCAGGTTGTCATTATAAATACATATATGACCTGCAGTGATGATAAACAGCTAAAGGAGCATCAGGCAGTGCGCGGGAGGGGAGGCCACCACTGCATTGTCTCTTTTGGAGACTTTGAAGGCCTGAAGGTGATGCCTGCATGGCTCAGTGTGGTGGCCCAGGTATGGTACGGGGTGGTGTGACCCCACGCCTGGATGCACTGGCCCTATCCAGTGACCCATCTCCCGGCTCTCTAGCTCCAGCCACGCTGAGTTTCAGACAAACCAACCCTTCACACCTTCCCTCCCAGCCCCTTGCTCTGCCCTGCTCCATCCTCTTGGCTGTGCTTGCAGGAGGGTAGCAGGGTCTGCTGAGGACAGCAGCAGAGATCAGATTTAGCTGTGGGGAAAATGTGATTTATTTTTTTTTCTCCTTCCCTGCATTATTTACCATCTGGATGAGTTTCCTGGGCTCACTCATGGAGATGCCACACGGGCGGGTATGTGGTGGGAGGGTTTCCCTGGTGCTGGTGAGGGACGAGGCGGGGAGAGATGCAGGGA
>NW_010099910.1:64805-80920 GCF_000699245.1 Pterocles gutturalis | reverse complement strand
GCCCACCCACGCTCTCCAACAAGCCCCCCCGCCCCCGCGTCTCGGCCCAGGTGGCCGGAGCAGCCTCTGGTGAAATGGGGCCCAACTGCCTCCAATGGGCTCTTCATTAAGCTATTATGTTTGTGACTAGTTTCTTAAATATCTGCTTTCCTTCTTATGTTCTCTGAAGAGCCTCCTGCTCCGCAGTTGACTCACGTACGAGCAGGTGCTGCTGGCAGAGACCGCACGTGCCGGTTTCTCCACCCCTGCCTCCGTACCCAGCCCCAGCGCTGCTCCCCCAGCATCCCCCAGCATCAGGGATGGATTTTTCTATGCTGTCCTGATGCTGGTGGAGTCAGAGAAATCATGCTGTGAAGAAGCTCACAACATCCAAAGACCCATCTAGGTGAAAAAAAAAAAAAAAAAAAAAAAAAGACAATTTTATTGTTTGCTTTACCTCTTGATGAAGAAGAAAGGGTTTTGCAGTGCACAAGGGGTCTGGCATCAGGAAACAAAGCGTTTTCCACCTAGAAGCTGTTTCTGTGATACATCTGTATTTCTAAAGACATCAGTGTTTTCAGTGCAGAGTACCACATGGAGCAGGTTATGGTATCGCGGCCAGGCGATGAGGGCAGGGCTGCGAACAAGCTGGTCAGCTGCATGGCAGGGATGAGAACTGGATTTAACTGCAGCTGTTACACCACTGACAAATGAACCTGCCTTCCTAACGGAGTCAGTCCTTAAGGGAATGACGGGAGGGGCCAAGATCACGCGATGCTGTAATGAAATAATCGCTGCAGCACTTGTTCGAAAATTTCAGGTCTTGCATTGCCTGAGTGAAGTGATTGGGCATCCTCAGCCCTGGATATACAGCTCACCGTGCACCGAGACATGGACACCAGAGCTGGGCCTCACTTTGTCTTGAGGGAGAGGTCAAGGAGGAAGACAGGGGAAGGGGTTTGCATTTACTTGAGTCAGGTGCGGGCAAGCAGATTTTGGCTGGGGTGCTGCTGCAGGGTATGTCCTCTGTCTTCAGGTCAAGCCTCGCCATGGTTAAGGGATGACTTTGGGGGTGCTGTGGGCTAGGAGAGAAGAGAGAACGCAACCATGTGTCACACACCTTCTTTGTGGTGAAGTTCACTTGGTGGCCCACAGGTCACATCCTGGTGTGGCAGCTCCATCCATCCTGAGAAGACAAGGAAGGGCTGTGCAAGCCATAAATGCTGCCCAAACAGCTTCCCAATTTCTCTGCATGGATGCTGGGTTTGGCCCACTGGAACCGAAATGGCACAACCCAACTATTTTAGGAGCTACAGCTGCTCCTTTGCTCCTGCAAGTGGTTTGCCAGCCTTGCTCTTCCCTCTCCATTGCTGGAGGCCCTGTGTGGTGTCAGCGGGGGCCGTGCAAACCAGCCATCCCTGCTGCAGTGAAAAGCATCACCTCAGAGAGCTCGGCAGCAGGAGGAGAAAGGGCGACAGTTGCCTGGTTTGCAAGGACCTCACACCACGTTATTAATGTCTGGTGGCAAGAAAAACATCACCGGGAAAGACTTTCCTCGTCAGCATGGGGGCATGGCTGCGCTCTGCACCAGGGCTGTGCTGAGCCAGCCGGTGGATCTATACAATTTCCAGACCCCTTCCTCGCTCGCCCTTAGCCTGGGAGAGCAGATGCAGCATTTTTTTGCTTTTCCTTCCATATTAGGCAGACCCCTAAGTGTCGTGCCCTTCGCAGAGCTAACATGATCTCCAGATAGCAGCAGATGGCACTCGACGGCTTGTGTTGTGTCTGCAACTCCTCGCGCGTGGTTCACCCTTCTCCGGGCTTCAATTCTCTCCCCCAATATTGCACCCCATCACATCATCTCTTGGGGGTGCAACTGCTGGTCCACGCTCTTTCTCCTGTTTAGAGATATCCAGCTGCTGCCTGTGGATGTGGTCCTAATGAGCGGGTACCACTTGGATCAAGCTACTGATGCTGCAGAGGAACATTCCCCAGAGAGGTGGCAGAGATGTCTCTTCGCCTTGGCCAGTGGCCTCCCTGTGACCTGTACCAAACTATAAAAAAGACAGACGAGTAGCTGAAAAATTACATATATCCTTTGCTAGCCTTGGCCTCTGCTGATGCCTCCTCCTCCCCTCCCACACCATCGGGCTGGAGTGAGATCATCCACGCTCTCCCTTGCAGCGGGTCAGCCTTTGCTGGCCCACCTGGTGCTCGTGTTGCTAAATATAACGGGAGTGAGTGGCACCGGCAAACACATCTAATTGTCATGTGGCAGATTTTTTACCATAGATGTCTCGTGCTGATTTACCACAGTAGTCATCTGAAAGACGGAGCGTGCACAGGATAAAAGCCTTGGAGGTACCTTACAGACGCTTGTCTGTAACAAGTGAAGCTGGTACAGAAAGTCGTCCTGGAAACAGTTGGATTTTGAGACATTGCAAATGTTTGAAATATCTACGCAACATATTTATCTTAGCTTGTGGCTTCAGCACCGAGCGTGTTCTGCAGTCTGTAACCACAGAGCAAGGAGGTTTTGCCTCTGCCTAGCAGAAGAAATGGCCTAGGAATCGCATTGGTGTGATGAATGTATCCAAACATTAGGTGTGCACATGAAATGGAACAAGGCGTTGCTCGTGCAACCCTCCAACCTGGGTCAAGAGTTGGGAATTTATTTTCTGGTGGGCAGATAGATAAAACCTGCTTTAATGCACAGAGAAGTGACTTAACCCCAGGTATGCAAAAACAAAGGCTTGATTTCACGTGGCTAATTCCCACAAATGAATCCATCATTTTGGCACTTGGTATAAACCAGAAGATGGGAAACAATGGTCTTGCTTGATAACGAAGAGTAGATTACATGGGTCACCTTCTTGGGCTGAAATATACCCTCCGCCTGTGTGGATTATCTTTATTCCCCAGCTGCTCAGGGGATATCCTCAAGCATGGATCATGGCAAAGACCAGCTGGCGTAGCTCCTCGTGCCTCCTTTTCAGACCCTGCCAGCCCCACACTGTCCTCTGACTTTGCTTTCTCATCTCTGAGGGTATTTGGCCTCGGCACCCACTTCTTCAGAGCTTGGGCAGAGAGTTTCACTGCTACCTGCCACAACTCCCTGTCTTCCCCCACTTCCAGGGAATGGTGCTGGCACCCTGAGGTCTTCCAACCTAGAGGGAAGGTCATTTCACATCTCCTCCTTAATTCCTGCAAGGGTAACTTCAATGTGGATGCTGTGCAAGGAGGAATAAGCTGAGATTTGAGACAGCGTTCGGACATTTCTGCTTTTCCCCTCCCATCACAGAGCAGCCTTTGCGGCCACAGGGAGAAGGTGTGCACTTAGCTCATAAAAATAAACAGTGTTCTCTGCTGCATTCCTGGACGTAATGTTTGCAGATCTGATATTCACTTGTGCCGCTCCGGCAAGCATTAGTTGGCTCAAATACTAAATATTTACATAGCGTGTGTCACGTGCAGACTGTGCGGAGGGAAAGCATCATCGCTCCCACTTACAGGGGAGTTAAATGACTTGTCCACAGCTGCTCTGGAAAGACCCCAGGAGGACCTCAAAGCCAGCAGAGCCCTGGGGCACAGGGCTGCTCTCTTTCACTGGGAACCATCCTTTTGGGGAAAGGTGTCCCTTGCTGGTGGGAAAGGAGCAATAAGGAATTCATCACAGGCAACTGGGTAAAGCTTTGGGTGCCCCATAGAAAAGCCCATGCGTACGCTGCAGTGGCATCACCCAGACCAGGCAGCTGGACCCAGCGCGCGGCTTAATTTCAGGCGGGAGACGATGCCAGAGATTTTAAAGAAGCAGCTGCCCCCTAATTCCAGAAATCACTCAGACTTCTGAGAAAACTCATCTCTTCCAGCCTGCACAGCAAACAAATTGTTGCTCTTTCTGTGGACAACAAGCCATAAATTATGCTGTTATATAAAAGGGAACAGCAGCCCCAGGAGCTCTGCTCCAGCCAGCTCGCAGGCGTTGTGTTTTAGCAGGGAAGGGCAAAACCCTTGTGATTAAGTGAGATGCCCCCAGTTTACCCAGTTTGTTGCTGTCTTTCTATAGGTTTCTACAGTAAAGGTCACATAGATGGCTTGGGAATAGTGCACTCCCCTTGCTGCATGTCATGCAGATGGAGCTGAGAGTCTCTCAGGACTGGTTGTCTCCTGCATGTTTATTTTATTCAGTGGTATCATGTCAGTGTGTCTGCCTAAATATAGCTTCTGTGAAGAGCATTTCTAAGTTTCCTGTTACAGTTTCACTCGCAGTTACCTTACAGTAAATGGAGGAAAATCAATGTAATCTCCATTACGCTCCGCGTCTAAATGTGCCTTGCTGGAAATTCTGTCCGGATTGATTCTCCTCTCATGGAAACCGCCCGTCCTCTCTGTCTCTCTCCTCTCCCCCTCCCTTCTTGTTGGAATAAACCACAATTTTATAATTTAAAAACTCCTCACTCTCCTTTGTCTGATGAGCCCTGCAGATAAGGCTCTCACAGGAACTGACGGTGCAGAAACCATGGAGTCCCTGGACAGAGTTGCAACTGCAAAGCCTGGATTGATTGACTCTGTGGCATTTGGACATGACCATTTCAGCAGCTTCTACAGAGTCAATTGAGCAGAAGGGTCAAATTCAAGGTAATATCTGAAGAGCAAACATTAGCCTAGAGCTTGCTTCTTTTGTTTTTTACAGACTAGATGGTCCTACAAATAGCAAGAAAATGATTGATTTTAAAATGTATTCCCTTTGCCAGGGTGTTTAAATACAGCTCTTTTACCCGTCCCCACTGCCTCCCAGTAACATGTATCTACAGATACACAGAAAAAATACTATTATCAAATCCCTGCAGTGTCGGTGTCAGCTGGTCACCAGTAAACAATCACAGCTATAAAATGATCCAACAGATGTTATGCTAGAGATGAATAGTCCAAAATAGAAAGTCTAAAAATACATCTGCAGGGCCAAATCACACCCTCTTTTTTATGCCATGCTCCACCACTTTTGTCCCACAATTGGCTCCTCAGTTCCAAATGTAGGTAGACCCACAGCCACCAGCATATGCTGGGACAGGGCAGGATGGGGGGATGTTGTCACATGGAGCCCTGCCTGCAGTGACCACCCAAGGAACAGTTATTATCCTAAACAAGTTCATTTGAGATTTATTGTTAAATATTTTATTGTTATCATCATTATTATCATTATTATTATTATCATTATTCTCATTATTATCATGATTATCAAGATTATTATTACTAACTCCTCAAATATCTCTGTAATCAACACCAGGGGCTTTTCCAATTCCAGTAGACTTTCAGAAATGGTGCATATTGATATATATTTTTAAAGACTTGGACATGAGGTAGGATTTAATACCCAGAGGGGTTGTGTTGGTATGCGCAAAAAGCAAAGCATCAAAGCCTCAGCTGCTGTAGGAAAGTGGAGTGGGTTATGGCAGAGACAGATCAAATCACAAAAGGGGATGACAGCACTGTGCTGCCTATGGCAAGATGGGGCTGGAGCTGGGGGTCCTGCACCCCCATCATGGGTCCTCAGCCCCCAAGTCCAGCAGAGATGTTTCATCAGGAGATTTTGCTTCTATCTTGCTTCCACATCCTGAGGCTCTGAGCCAAAAGCAGAGTACAGAGCCCTCAGGGGCTGAGCAGCTGCTTCACATAACAGTATCTTTCAAACCCTGGTGACAAATGCGGGTTTATTTTGTGGTTTTTTGAAAGGACGGACCTAGAAGATGTATCAGCAACATCCTCTGTGCGGAGAAGGGTGCTATGGACAGGAGGACCCCAAAGAGGGACCCTACAGAGCTGTCACCATCGGGTTCTCCAGGGCTCGTTCCTACGAGAGAGGAGCAGATGACACCAGTCGTTTTGGCCTGCAGTTGTACTATCTCGGGCTGTGATCCTATCAGACCTCGTGAGCCAAACAAGACGAGGCCACGGCAGCAGCTGGCTGGGAGATTTCCAGGAAAAGAAACAAGCAAACAGCCTTTACAGATCTGACCCTCTGCTCAGTTCAGGGCCTGTGCAAGGAGATTTGGATACGGGGCAGGATGGGGCATTAAAGCCTCAAATCCAGGGTCAGTTCAAAGACCCCAGTCCCAGCCCAGCTCTGTGACATGCCCTGGGAAGGAGGTAGCATTTCCCAGCCCTCCTGTGCTGTTGATAGAGTTTCTTTGTCTGTTTAAAGATTGTGTCTTCTGCTTGGACTAACATCGAACAGAGATGGATGGACCCAAAACAATCCGTGAGAAGAAATGGGACCAGCACAGCCAGAAAGGAGGGGTGGGATAAGAGGAAGGAGGAGAAGCAGAAAAGCTCCTGGGAGAGAGTAATATGTTCTGCTCTCATCTCTGAAGGCAAGTGACCAGCCGCTTCGATAAGAAACAGCAACGGCTGGAGAAGCTCTGTCAGCTTCCATCAGTGCCAGCCTCTGGGGCAGGAGGGACAATCCAGAGAACACAGGCAGCTGGCACTGGAGATATCCCAGGGCCCTGGGATGGGGCTCATTGCCCCTCCAGCTGGCTTGGCAGGACTGGTGTGCAATGGGCCTGACCCTCCAGCCTTACTGGTCCGTGCCAGTGCGGCATATCAGCTGCATATATATGGAGTAGCTGCTCTCTGCGCTGCCACTCTCCTGGAGCAGACGTCTCTGTTGGAGGAGGTCTGGGAGGGCAGTGCCTGGTCCCTCGGGCTGCAAACACTCCTTTGTCTCTATGGACAGGAGAAATGCAAGCATAGGACACGAGGGAATGGAATGAAGCTGCATCAGGGGAAGTTCAGATTGGACATTAGGAAAAGGTTCTTCACTAAGAGGGTGGTTGGTCCCTGGAACGGGCTCCCCAGGGCAGTGGTCATATCACCAAGCCTGTTCAAGGCGCATCTGGATGATGGTTTGGTGTTAGGTAGTCCTGTGAGGAGCAGGGAGTTGGACTCAATCCTTATGGGTCTCTTCCAACTCAAGATATTCTATGATTCCATGTATTTTGATGTCTCTGAGGACATTTGCCCACTGTTGTTCCTCCCAGTCTGTACTGGTGCAAAATCAACCCCATGTCCCCAAGCTTGGGATGAGAAAGGGGCCAGAGACTTAGCAGCTCTCCAGGCACTGCTCCAGTGAGTGCTGGTTGCTTGCTTCACAGCTTTAATAGACAAGCTGATGTGATCACAGGGTCCCCCTCCTCTCCACTTTGCCTGGTGGTGAGCATGCTTGTGTCAGCTCAGTTTCAGAGACTGAACCGTGCAACGCCAGGGATGGTGTGCTTCCACCGTCTGCGTCCTCCATCCAACAGCTTCTCAAGCCAGGGCACATGGTGCTAGCAAAGACACTCATATTCGCCTGTGAAAGAAAATAAGAAAAACTGAGCAAGTTTTAAGGGATGCCCAGTCTTTGTTTATTTTCTTCTGAGGTGGCTTGCACGTCTCTAATTTTTTAGCAAAGACACTCATATTCGCCTGTGAAAGAAAATAAGAAAAACTGAGCAAGTTTTAAGGGATGCCCTTTGTTTATTTTGTTTATTTTCTTTTGAGGTGGCTTGCACATCTCTGATTTTTCACAGATTAATTCTTGCTCCCTGTGTTGTTTTTCAATTTTAGAGAGACTTGAAGCAGAACTCGTTTACTCAGGAAAAGAATGCTTCTTGCTTCAGCTTCCCGACATGGGTTAAAATCAATAACATTAAAGTTTATTTTAAACACTTTAGTTTATCAAAGCAATTTTCTTGGCATTCCAGCCTGCTGTCCGTTGTTTCACTGTTATTTGCAATGCATTAGGTGTAGTAAAAGTGTTTCACAATCCCATCTGCTTTCAAAGACCTTTCTAACAAACCCTGCAATGAGGATATAATTCATTCGGCGACCTTGGTCAAAAACAAACACAGGCCCCAAGGTGCAGCATGTGCAAAGGGGTTGATACACTCACAGGTTTTGTTATAAAAAGGGTTTGATGTGTCACTGCCTTGCTGAAGCGGGCTGGCCTTGTGTACACCCACAGCATTGCGATTTCTTTGGCTCATTTGGAAACCATGAAATATATTTATGCTTTTAAATAAACCCCATAGCCTGGCAAATTTCTGTGCCCGTGAGCTAATGTTTGCAAATACATTATACCGTTATCAGCTGAATAAATGCATGTGCAAAGTTGCTCAACTGCAGAACTTGAAAGGGATGATCAGACATTTTTGCAAGTGAGAAGAGTTCGGAGGAAGCAAGGTGGGCTTATAGATTTGCCCACAGATGAAACACCTCTGCAGGTAATTCCCCTAATGAGAGGGCAGTTGGTTTTTTTCGTGCATGATGTCCTTCCATGTTGCAGACCTGCCCGACTGGTGCAAAACAGGGTTTAAGCAGCTGATTCAGAGCTGCTGCAGACTCAGCCGCTCCCATGGAGTATCAAGCCACACGTGGACCAGGCTTTGAAATTCACCCCCACTTCTGAAAATCAGGTCACCTCTTGGGTGCTGGCTGGGGCATTAAGAGTCTAATTTTAGGCTCTTGGCTGCAACAAGCATCCCTGTAAATGCTCAGCTCCTCTGCCAAGCTTCTGTAGGCTGGAGTGGAAATTTGCATCAGGAAGGCTTTACTGTCTGTACTCCGAGTTGGGAATAAGAAAACAAGACCCTGGATAGAGCTACCTCTCAGAGGGCAACCCATGCAATAGAAACAGAATTAGTTATTTTGCTTTTCAGCATAGTTTTAGGGCTAAACCTGTGACTTTCCCCCATCTTTCCACTCTCCTCCCTCACATCAGCTCCTGGCAGCTGCAGGCTGTCACCACGCTGACCGTCCCCTGGAGCGGTTGAGTGGTCCCCGCTCAGCGCCAGCACCAGGAGTTACACGTAGAAGCAAAACTAAACCAGAGGGTAGGTGTGAGCAGCGTAAAAGGCTGTTGGCCTTGTTGTCCTATCTCACATCTGCTGCACATGGGGACAGAGCTGGGGACTGCAGAAAACACGTTGTCTCATGGAAGGGAGGTGGGAGCGGGAATGGAGGGTGGAGGCTGAGAGGAAGGAGGGGGTGGCTGCTTGCCACCCTATACCCATGGTTTCACATACATAACTGATACTCTGAGATGACCCCTGGGTTATCTGAGGATGCAGATTAGCCAAGTACTTGTTTGCAAAGGACAGTTCTTTTACAGTGGTGTGAGTTATCTGAGATGCGGGCTATATGCATGAAAATACAATACTTTGAGCTCCTCGATTCAAAGCACTGTGATGGGATAGTGAGATACATATTATAGGGTCTTAAATCATGTCTACAGCCCTGATTACGAATTTGCATAGTCCTGTCTCAGCATGCACCAGGATCGGGGTCAGACCTGGAAAAGATTCTTTGGGGATGGACTATTCAAGTGCTCCAAATTCCTGCTCAGTCTCTGGGAGAGGATATTGCTTAAGTGCTATCTATCTTCATTTTCCAAACCTTGAAAAGCTGTGCTGCTTGCAGAGAAGGCCCTGCAGATGTTTGGGACATAGCAGTTACATCCAGCCGCTGCCACACTCCTTACATGGGATTGCAGCCACAGGGTAGCTGGCAGAGAGTCAAATCTTGACCCTACCAACACTTGCACAGGCCAGGGTTTCACCAGGCACGTTCCTGCTCTAGTTCACAGACTTTTTCATTGTTCATGAGAATCTAAAATCCAACTGAACAGACGAGCCAGGTACCACTGAGAGAAATGTAGATGTTTTCTAGCCTTCAGAGGAACAAGGATGGTTACCATGTCTCTAGGCAGCGTCTCAGTAGAGTCTGCAGAACTGCAGAACTGCCTTCATTCCAGCTGTTTATTCCACATTTTGCAGGGAACATCAGGACCACTCCTGCATTTGCGCCCTCTGAGAGACTTTTGCCTCTCCAGGGATTCTGAAGGGTGAACCTGCAACCGAGCTACATTGTGTGAATGGGTGGGCTGATTTCCAGGGGATGTTTTTTAATATTGTCTTTACAGTTAAATGGCAATATTAAACTTTATCTCTAAATTCTGGCCCAATATGTCACATCCAGGGGTGAGATCCATGGGATGTCTGAAGCAACCACTCTGAAAGAGGATCAAGAGACAGCAGGTAAAGAAGGTGCTGTAGGTAATAAAATTTATCCATGGGGAAAAGTTAAACAACCATCCTGAGCCCTCCCATGTGTACGCCAATAGAGACCCATGCACAGGGATTGCTCTCAGCAGCTGCATTTTCCAGGAGATATTTGTAATGGAGAGAAAAGCACTCAGTTCTGAAGATTGTGACTTAAGGGCAAAAACTCTTCATCTCCCCAAGCCTCTCCAAGAAAACCTTAAATGTATGAAGCTCAGTACTGCTAATGTGATGCTCCTTTTTAAATGAGCCTTACTTAAAGAAGACCCCGTTGGTGTGCTGAAGATGACTTTAGATAGGGGAGTTAATTAGTTTGCAACCCACAGCTGCGAATATCAAATGTTAGGAAAAGCTTGTTGTTTTACCCAACTCTTCAACTCTATGGAGGAAATAATGGCCATGCATTGAAACCAAGAATTACCGGAGTAGCCTCAAGCCAGAGCTGCTGATAAGCAGCAACAGCAGTAGGGTGGTCAGGCAGGCAGACAACATCTCAAGGAGCTGCAGGGCAGGGCCTTGCAGGGGGCAGCCACTGACAGATGCTGGGGACACTTTCTTGACCAGAAAAAAGTTTATGGGGGAGCTCAGAGACAGGTATGGCTCTGGAGGTAGGGAAGAGCAATTTCTCTGCACATTTCCGTCCCCATGTCCTTTTTCTGGTCAGCGCTGTGGTGAGAAGTCCTGGAAACCCTGCGAATGCTCCTTTTCCTCAGCTCAGATCTGGAGTTTGGTGTTGACAGTTCCTTGTAAGCCAGACACGTCACCTCAGGAGCTGTGCCAAAACAACCAAGGAAAAGAAAAGTGATGCTGTCTTCCCGTGTAGTGTAAGTCAACAGAGACCCTTCTCTTACAACAATGGAGCTGTATTTGTTTGCAACCTGATTTGGCCCCAAGGTTGGGATTCAAGCCATATCATTTCCACCAGGACAGCGAGCAGCTGAAAATTTCCCTCCACTTTTGGAGATCTCTTGAAGCAGGGATGCCTCATATTTCCAAGGAAATTGATGAAACCTGAAAGGATTAAGCCACATTCCTTTTTCATTACAGTGTGGGACACCTGGGTCTCTCATGGGGGTGGCAGGAAAAGGGTATAATTCAAGATGATCAGAAATGCAACCTAATGACCATGGTTGCTAAGGTCATATACATGCCACCATTGAAAGTGTGTGGACAATGATGCACCAGGCTCGGGCTCCCCAGGCTGATGGGACTGAACCTGCAGGCACCAGGCACCTCTGCGCTGGGCTTGGCAGAGCCACCGGCCCCATGGTTGCCCCCAGCCTGGGCACCTCCATGCTGCAGGAATCACACTTCTACATGAGGGTAGAGGAAAGGCTTTCTTGGTGGATATTTATGGAGCTATGAGGCTTTCCAAGGCCCTCCATGGTGAGGGATGCTTCATTTGTGCTGTTGCACAAGTCCATCTCCTCTTGGAGATGGAGAGTTGTGTGCCACCAAGTGCTCTCTTCCCAGTCCAGCCCAAGCGGACCCAAAACTTTGGGATCTGGCATCTTCTTTTGTGATGATTTTCATTAGTGCTGAAATGCATCTATGCAATGAATTCAGTGTAAAAACATCCCCTTAGCTGGGTACCAACATGCTGCTTACTGGGGAAAGCACCCTCCTGAAAAAGGCTCTTTTAAGCACAGCTTGGTTTAACCCTGCCCGCTCTGAGTGCAGCAGCAAAGCTCCTGCTGATGGATGTGAGCAAAATTAAGAGTTTTTGGCTTGTGCATCTATAATTAGACTGAGCAGAAGGCAAAATATTCCATTATGACAATTTCAGAGTCGAAAGAAATACGTCTGCGCACATGCTGATTTGCAGGATAAACAAATTAATTCAATTACATTTAGTCCCCCCTACTGTTTTAGTCCTTTGTTCCTTGATTTGAAGTGTCAAATACAGCACTCGTGCTATATGGATGACAAAAAACACATGCCAGGACAGACACATAAATCTGCAAATAGAAAATACATCCAGTATCCTTGTAGGTCTGCTGTATTTCCCTATTGTCCTTTAACCTTCAGGACCTTGGGTTTCACCCAGGGCTGGTGTTCTACAAAGAAAAACTCAATTTTCAAAGCTTTAGCAGCTTACAAGTGAAATGATTGCCCTTGATGCTGAGACCTCCCAAGATCACAGTGCTGTGTTAGGTTGTACTAAACAAGCAGATTGAGCTTCCCAGTCTCCAAATTTTCAGGTAAGAACAATGTCCCTTAGAAAAGGCTTGTTGGTAGCATGATGTTGGGAGGGAGTGGGACTGACCCGCACGCACAGGGCTGGGTGCTGAGTCCCTCCCCGCACATCCATCTGTTCTTACCTGGGATGGCACAGTCCTTGAGGCTTGGACTGTCCTTGAAGCACTGGAAAGCCCAAGCCCATAAAGCGTGTTAGCGCAAATCGCTTTGAAATAAGTTTGGTTGAAAACAAGCAAGCAAGCAAGCAAGCAAACAATCAAACAAACAAATACATAAGGGATCCCTCCTGAACTTCTGAAAAGTTGAGCTTGGGTTTAAAGGACTTCACTTCCTTCAGGGGTCTCAGAGAGGTTTGTGTCTCCTCTGACTTCCAAGTTTAGACCCCGGAGTCAGCCCTTTTAATAACTGAAAGGCATTTGAATCTTCTTAGTCAAAAGGAACAGATAAGCAGCTTTCTGAGTACTCAAACTCAGGCTGGTTTATAAGGGGGATTAGTGCAATAGTATTCCTGTGCTTAACAGTGTGTCTAGTAGCCTAATAGGAATACTGGTGTACACGTGGGCTTAAAGGAATTGTCTAATATTTTAATTGTCATTTATGTTTCTTTAAATGTGAATGCTGAACTATTGTAAGCTAAGACAGTATTATGAGCTGAGATGCATGATCTTTGCTGTGAATATGTGAATACACTGGCACAGTAAACATCAACAGAAACTCCCAAACGAGACCAGGCTGAGAGAGTTGGGGTTGTTCAGTCTGGAGAAGAGAAGGCTTCAGGGAGACCTTACAGCACCTTCCAGTACTTAAAGGGGGCTACAGGAGAGATGGGGAGGCTCTTTTGATCAGGGGGTGTAGTGATAGGATGAGGGGTGACGATTCTAAAGATGAAAGAGATTTAGATTAGATATTAAGAATAAATTTTTCTCTCTGAGGGTGGTGAGGCAGTGGCCCAGGTTGCCCAGAGAAGCTGTGGATGCCCCATCCCTGGAGGGGTTCAAGGCCAGGCTGGATGAGGCTTTGAGCAACCTGGGCTAGTGGAAGGTGTCCCTGCCCATGGCAGGGGGTTGTAACTAGATGATCTTTAAGGTCCCTTCGAACCCAAACCATTCTGTGATTCTATGATTCTAACAGCTAAATGTTTTAATCTGATACAGAGGAGGTGATCACATTCAGAAAGTCAGTGCTCAAACACAGATCCCACTGCAGAGTGTAGAGGGCTGGATCAAAGAAATGGGTAGAGAGAAAAATAAGATCCCTGCCTTCATACTGCAACACAGTTCCTGAAGTCCTGGTGCTTCACTGACCATTTTTTTTTTTTACTTTTTGGACTTATGTACACAAGTGTTGAAAATTCCAGAAATTTTAGAAGAACTAATTTGATCTAGAGCATCCATTTTTTTACTTTTTGGACTTATGTACACAAATGTTGAAAATTCCAGAAATTTTAGAAGATCTAATTTGATCTAGAGCATCCGTGATCTCCATGCAAATGGCTGGTGGGTGGGCTGAGCATTGCATCACTTTAATGACTGGCAATGAGGTTGAACTGCTCTGTATCAGATGCTGCTGCACAGGACCCAACATCTCTGGCTGGCACAAAGGAGCAGGCACACACCCCTCTGCCCCAGAATGACCCAGCTGCCCCAAAGCCAGTTAAAGGCAAAGAAATCGTTCCTAACCTGCACAGATGGCTCCCGTTGGCTCCCCTGTCTCATCCCTACAGCTCAGCCTGGTGTTACATGGCAGAACATGTGCTGCTTTGCTGGCAAAACAAGAGGAGCTGTGAAATGACCCCAGCTGCATTTGATTGCTTTCCTGCAGGTGAGCACTTCGCTTTTCTTTTGAACAACATACAGGATGGATATTTCCAGCTGGAGGCTGTCTGTAGCCGCAGGGCATGCTGCAAGGGACACCAGACCACTGCCCCGAGAGCCTCGTGGGACCTTCCCGAGCACCAAGGGCTTCCTCGTGCCGTGGGAGTCTCAGCTGGAGGTGGGTCCCGCACTCGGAGGCAGGCTGCATAAGCCCAGTTTCTCTGGAAAAGCAGCTAAAAATAGCCATGGGAGATGTGCCACAGGCTACACGCTGCCGGTGCCAGGTTTGTTTTACGTTGCAGCAGCGCTGGGACTCAGGCCCAGGCCATGCGCAGTGCCCCGGGGCGAGGGATGGGGATGGGGCTGGGGTACGGGGCTGGGCAGCCGGGAGCCAGCCACCACAGCTGGGTTAGGGCCAGGTGATGCCCTGCACTCCGCACCCCTTCCCTCTGCATCGTGGTCCCTGCTGGGTGCCAGCCCCCTTCCCCCGAGAACTGCTCGAGAAGGTCGTTAGGGCTGAGGAGGTAACGAGGAGGATTGAGGCGGTCTCAGTTTCTTTATCCCTTGTAAGAGGGTTTGTGCTATAAGACGATACCTTACTTCAGAGCAGCCTGGTCAAGTGGAAATCAACACTAGCTAAGTAAATGCTGATCATCCTGCTTAGAGACTTGAATTAAAAAGCTTTGCCAATCAGCCTTGATTGATAGAAAAAGGACAGAGCATTAGGATCAGTCATGCAGCTTTAGAAGGCAAGACCTTCACCTCAATTATTTTTTGCTTCTTTTCGTGTTTGCTGACACCTCCCCCATTAATAGAACGAGGAGCAGACCTGTATGATTACCTGCAGAATATTTAGACATCACTTTTGCCAGTGAGAAAAAACAAATCTGCACATTACTGTCCATCTAGAAGCTCAATCCTGTGCTAGAAAGAGCTGTCGCTCTGCTGTGATCAATAAACCCTTTAGCCTTCGCTCAGTGCCTTGGCTGTCTGAGAGCCCCTGGAATCAGATCTTATTATCTTGATGTATTGCAGTTATTTCAGCCGTGCTCATCTGAGAGACTGGGATCAGATTGCATGGAAGAGCAATGAAAGAAAGAAAAAAAAATGGAATACACACACACAAAAAAAGAAACGGACAAAGGTATTAGAGGTAAAAGAAAAGATGAAGCTGGCAGCATGACTGGGAAGATGCAGCAGACAAGAACATTGGGTACGATGCTGGTACCTGTCTTGGATGTCACCGTCGTTGCTCCAGCTGTGTGCAGCCCAGAAGCTGCTCAGTGTGATGCTGCTGCTGCAAACCAGGGCTGCTGCGGATGGGCCAGCCTTCACCCTGACAGCATCAGCTGGCCAGGGATGCAAAGAGTTCTGGCTGCTTCAGCTGGCATCAGCCTAACGCTGCTCCCTTTTTGCACTGGGAGCCTGTTGCAAGCCCCCCTCCCTGCTCTTTAAAGATATTTCATAAATGTCAGACAAAAGTATCAGAGGCAGAGTTGCTCATTGCAGCAAATGGGGGTTTTTGAAGAACTTCCATGACTAAGCACAAACCTTGAATGTGAGCTTGGCTGCTCTGCCTGTTCGTGAGGTGCACCAATGCTGCTCCCTCAAGTCCCGCAACCATGATAGGAAGAGATGGGACAGATCCTGACATCAGTCACAAAGACCAGGGAGAAGCATTGTGGATGTCCATATCCCTCTCCCATTGCCTGTGGCAGGACCCAGGTCGTTCCCCAGCTTGGGGCTCCCCTGTGCCACCGCAACCCCGTGAACTCACTGGAGAACACGTGCTGCAAACCCGCCCTGGGGCTCTGCGTGTGATTGATAGCAGCACGGACCGGGGCTGGGCGAGGGGATTAGCAGCTGATGGATGCCTGTAACTCAGGCCCTCGCATCCCTGCCGCACCGCCAGCCCCGGCTCAGGAGCGCTTGGGCTGCAGTATGAACCCAGCCAGGCCAGCAAGCTGCAACTTAAAGTCTGCTGAAGTCAGGAAGCCGTGGAGGGGCAAAACCCAAATTATGT
>NW_010099910.1:62365-64748 GCF_000699245.1 Pterocles gutturalis | reverse complement strand
TGAATAGAAAAGAGGAGCTGGAGACAGGGTGGTGTGGGCTTGCAAGACCTCTGGTGTTGTTTTCCTGATTTTATTGTGAAAGGAGCACCCCGAAACGCTGGGATTGAATAGAAAAGAGGAGCTGGAGACAGGGTGGTGTGGGCTTGCAAGACCTCTGGTGTTGTTTTCCTGATTTTATTGTGAAAGGAGCACCCCGAAACGCTGGGATGGGAGCAGGGGGAGCTTGAAGGACGAAACCAAGGGGGTTACGAAAGGAGCAGAGCGGGTTATCGGTGCGAGTGCTGGGGCCGGGCGGGCTGGGCAGCCGGGGCCCCTCGCCCAGACCCCGGGGAGCTGTTTGCACAGCGCCCAACACTTGTCCCAAGAACATTTCTTAAATTGTTTCTAGCACTCTCAAGTGCATGATTGTGCCTTGTCCAGTTATTTTAGCAATTGCTGCACGAGCAAAAGCGTTGCCGCAATGCCCCATCTCCACAAAGAGACGGTGGGGCTGCCGGAGGGACCACAGCCGGCAGGAGATGGGGACACGATTTATTCACCACCGCCTGTGGTGGCCCAGCTCATGGGAAACTGAAATCCGGCCACATCCCCAGGCTCATAGGAGCATCTGCAGCCCTGGAGGGGACCAGGAGGCTGAAGCACATCATCTCCCATGGCCCCAGGCTCTGCCCACAGCTCCCAGGAAGGTTTCAGAGGTGGTGGCCAGGCTCTGTCAACTGCGGGGCACAGCCAGCACCCAGGTCTGCCCGCCAGCCCCCGATGAGGAGTTTGGAAAGGGCTGGGGATGGGACCGGCGCTGTGCCAGGCATCCCGGAGCAGTGGGGCAAGGCTCATCACCCGTGTGTCCATTGCACCTGGAGCCAGGTGGGATGTTGACCCCCTCGGCTTATTTTCAAGAGCATTCTTTAACTGCTTGTGTTTTCCAAGCTCCCCTCCACAACGCCAAGGGAACAGGGTTAAAACCAGGCTGTGTTTACAGTGGGGTGGACATACACTCAGGAGAGGTCGGGCTCTCGCATGGTGGCCCCAGCCCCAGGAGGTCCCCACGCTGGTGGGATGTGGTGAACCAGGGCTGGCTCCTGGCTACCACAAGGATGTCTGTAGCTATCACAGCAACATTTTTCTCCTAGAAAATCATAAAATCATGTTTATCTTACCGTTGAATGCTCTACCCATCACACCCATGCCCCTATCACTTAAGCACAGGTGGGCACAGGAAGAGCCCAGGGATTTTTCTGTTAATGAGGCTGGTACACGAGGGTTGCCATTAATGGGCGATGGTTGACAGCTGTTCCTGCATTGACCATTCCCAGCTCATTTTCCTCATAACCAACTGTCCAAAAGGGGTTTCTCAGAGCAGCACTGCTTTTGAATGTTTTATTAGAGAGCAAAGCCAGCACAGGATATTGAGTACTTCAGCAGCAGAGCAATACAGTGGGTGGCTGGCGGGGTTTAATACCTATCTGATTGTGTTTCCAATTACGAGAAATGCACTGAAGCCAGTCCTGAGGCAGGCCAGAGAGCTCCAAGCACCACAAATCTGGGCCATTTAGCTACTTTATGGCTTCTTCTCATCCCTCATGATTCATCCTGAGAGCAATTAAAGCCCTTGTAAAAACGTGTTCCCAGTTAAAGAGTGAGACTGGCTCTGAAGGATTAGACAAATTGAGGAGCAACTTTTGCAGCAGTGCAGGATTTGTATGAGCATCCCTTTTTTTGTCAATATCAAGCAACAGTGTGTATGAACCAGTGGGAATGAAAGCTCCTGTGGGAAACCTGCTCCAAAGATCACAGCAGCCTTCCTTAAATTAAATTCGAGTCCAGGTTGGGGCTGGGGCTTTCGGAGCTCCACTTTATTGCTGCACTGTTTGAGATGTAGCATCCCAAAGCAGAGCAAGCTAAATCCTTTTTGGAGAGCCTGAGCCCAAACGGTGGCTAGATTGCAAATCGCTAGTACCTGCTGGCAGGGCCACTCGGCAGCATCCCTGGGACTGCAGAAACGGGGACAGTGCTGTGCTGTGTCCCTGCTCAGGCACCGTCCCTGGGACTGCAGAAACGGGGACAGTGCTGTGCTGTGTCCCTGCTCAGGCACCGTCCCTGGGACTGCAGAAACGGGGACAGTGCTGTGCTGTGTCCCTGCTCGACTGCAGAAACAGGGTCTGTGCTGTCCTGTGTCCCTGCTCAGGCACCGTCCCTGGGACTGCAGAAACGGGGGCTGTGCTGTGTCCCTGCTCAGGCAGCAGCCCAGCCCTGCCCTGCACGTTATCTCCATCCCAGCACAGCCGCTGAGACCGAAGCTGCAAATCCATCCTGTGTGCGCCGGCCTTACTCTGATCCCTCTGAAGCCGCTACATGCTTCAGGCGGTGGCTCCCAACCACTTCA
>NW_010099910.1:18571-62285 GCF_000699245.1 Pterocles gutturalis | reverse complement strand
AGACTTTTATGGCCACAAAGGCCAAGTCGCACCTGCTAACGGTTGTGAATAGACTTGCAGACAGCACCAGGTGTGCCATTTCAACAGTTTCACAACTGGGTGTGCCTTTCATCTATGTATAGAGCCCCGGCGAGGGGATGAAGCGTGCTCAGCAATTGTCCTAATTTAGCAAAAATCCTATTTGTCCAGCGGGTCGCCCTGCTCGGTCGGCACGTGTATTTCAGGAGCAATTATATCGGTTGCCCTTGGCCTGGCCCCGGTGGTGGCCCTGCGGGGAATCGGGGAATGCTGCTTTTATGGTTGGTGGGGAGGGATGTAATGAGGGAGCGGGTGACAATGCCTGTCTGGGAGAACACTTCCAGCGGCGCACGGAGCATCCCCACCAGCCTGGGAGGGTGAGGGCAGCCAGGGCACCCCGCGCCCCAGCCCTGCTCCTGCCCCCACCGACCCCGCAGTGTAGTGCTGCTCGTCTATTGAAAGCGCCAGCCTTTTAGAGAAGGCGTTTTGATCATATCACTGTTCAGTGCTTAACACCGTGAGACCTGGGAGGAGCTCAGGGCTTGTAGGTGCTTTACAAACAGGGTAATAAATGACAGTAACGAACGAGGTCCGTGTACTTGCAAGGTGCTGGTTATGTCTCTTCTGCCACCTCATAGTGAGCCCGACAGCAACATCACATTCGAGATTTTATAATTTCAGGCTTCATTAGAAGTCTGAGTCATAATTTAAAGTTCATTAGATTATCTCTATATCCCAAAGCCACATCATAAAGATGAGAGAGATGCTAAGATTTGTTTTTTCAATGCAGACCAGTTGATTGTACTCAACAGAAGAAGTTGATCTCATGGGGATGGTTGGATGAGATCGGATAAGAGTTTTGCAGGCTGGAGTCAGTATTCATTAGCAGCAAACAAGGACCCTGTTTCCGAACTGTCCGCTCCCCATGGACATTGTGTGGTGGCACGTCCAAAGGATGCGTCTCAAACACTGACGTAATTTCAAGGTTCCATTAGAAGCACTTTTTTCCTGCCTGGGCTTGGCCGATGTATATTGGATTTGCTCCAATTATGATCTTTGAAATGAGCCCTGATGAGAGACGTGACGCCTGAATTGCTCTGGTTTTATTTTTATAAACATGAGTGATCTACTGTTTTGAAAAAAGTTCAAGCCCTTTCTCCTGCATTTTTAGACCTTCCTATTTCCTTACAAAAATCCCCAATAAAATTAACAGGGAACAAGGAAAAGGATGAAGGTACACTTAATATTGCAAAGCCAAACACCAGCTACAGCATCGCTTTATGTACAGCTGTCACTGTATTGCATCGCTGCCTTTTCTGTAGGAAACTCATAAATTGTGGAAGAAAACCATAGTTATCCCTTGACTATTTTGTTTCTGTTTGAGAGTTACAGACTGCGGGGATGGCCGGGCAGAGCACAGGGCTTGGCAGTAGCATCCCTTGAGGTGTAAAGGGAGGGACAGGCAGAGCACCTTGGAGTAGGCAAAATATGCAGGTTTCAAACTGTTCAGCTGCAGGATGTGCCGCCAAGGCACGACCAGCGGGCACCAGATTTTAGCACCTTCATGCTCCCCCTGGGCTGGGTATGGCCACGTGCTCTCTCTGGTGGCCCAGCAGCCCATTGTTCATGGTGTGCATGTTGCATGGTGGCACAACAGATCCAGCACTGGCTGACTGCCTCCTCCAGGGAGGGCCTGATGAGTCCAAACCCAATGCAGGTGCCAAGACTTGAAGGCACTTCTAGACAGACTAATGAGTGAAATGTGTATTTAGTCTGATGAATCACACCTTGGATGCTTGTCACACACGCGGGTGGGTCAAAGCCTTGGGCTCTCCCCAGGGCTGTTAGTACAACGTGAGTGCACCTTGTGAAGCACTGACTCCAGGTCCTGGCTGTGGCAGGGGAGGGAATGTCTGACTGGGGGAAAGATCTCACCATCGCATGAAGAGCCTCATTAGAAGTAAAGACTTGTCCATTTGTAATTCTAGGGCAAATGGTACAAATACATAAATGCTGCTTTGAAAAGTTTCAAACTCTGATCACCCTCCACTACACTGATTTATTTTTCCAAATTACTGCATTATGTAGCAAAAAAGGCTTTTGATGTGTATACGCATGCACTCATTAGCTTGACACCAAACCGATCAACAAGCTACTGTGTAATAATTTTGACGGAATCAAAACTTTGATAACTTCAGGCTGGAATAAAATACATTATTTATTTTACATACTGTAGTAGTTCAGAAAGGCCTTGGCAGCAATCAGGACGCATTATACTGGACACCATAAAGACAAAGAGAAGTGGAGACCCCACCTTAAACCACCTTACAATGTAAATACATCAGACAGACAGAATTTATTTACTTTTCACGATAACTCAGCCCTTGACTCACCACAGACCAGGCACAGCTGAACACAAATGTGTCTGAACTTTCACAAAAGGTGTCTGACTCCCACAGAAGAAGGCTGCTCTTTCTCCAGTGGCTTTCCAAGGATCTTCCCTCCCTGTCAGAAGAATAACCAGCAAGTACCAGTCCTAAAAGCATTTTTTAAAAAAATTATTTCTTTAGACACCTATTTAGATATGCTGTGATTTTAAATCCGCCACTGGATACCATCGTGCATCTGTACTGCGTTTATTCCAGGTGCTGTATGAAAGTTTACATATTCACAGTACTCATCTTCTGAACATATTTAGTACCTCAGTAATCCCAGAAGCACATATAATGTAGGCATGTTAATTAACTCAGTGAAGAACTTAAACCAGTGCATAATTAAATTGACAGACTTTTCATTCATGCTCTTTAACAGTTTCACATGACAAATAGTCCACATCTAAACTACGTTGATAGAACAAATAATATACATCCTAATTAGGTCACTTTATTAAATCTAATTGTGTTGCTCAGTACGTCTGTGCAGGTTGTACAGGCTTCAATGTAAACTGGTCAAGTGATGATAAAATCTCTCCATAAAGCACTTCTGATAATTCGATTTCAAGGAGCGTTATCTGAGGGGTAAGTCCCATTCTTCCCATTTGGGCGATAAGGAAACAGACCACAGAACACCTCAGAGAAATCACTTCTATTAGTCACCTCAGAGTCAAATGACAAGAATTTGGCCTCTTAAGTCCTGCTCTGGAGGACAAAGTTTGATCTAATTAATCAGGTATTACCCATAAAACAAACAAAGAAGCATATGTTCCAGTAGGAGCCCCCAGCATTCATCCCTCTGTCACCATCACTGCTGCTCAGCACTACAGCAGGAACAAACAGAAGCACATAATCTTACAGCTGGTCTATTGTCAAAATGACACATTAGCAGAAGGATTTACGGACATGTTTGCTTATGAAATAAAGGTTCACATGTTCAGAAATGCAAACGTTTTCTCTGCACAGGAGCTACACACAATAGAGAAAGTGCTCCCTGAAAGCTGTGCAGAACTCGGACATGTAGTTATGGTATCTGTGACTATTAAGGTTTTCTGCCTCCCTCCCCCCCCAAAAAAAAATATCAGAAACTATGGTGAATACACAGCTGTCAGTTTGTACAGACCACAGTGACAGGCTGGTATAGCAGCTGCACTGAGGTCCTGAGCAACTCTTCAAAAGTGTTAGAGCAGTGCCATGAAAAAGGAGAACTGGACATGGTTACTTAGCCTTTGGGCAAAAAATCAACATTTGCCTCTAGGAGGCAAATCCTGGCCCCAGTGAAGCCAGTAAGTGTTTTGCTAATGATGGAAATTGGGTCAGGATTTTAACTGAGATTTTCCTTCCAAGTTTCTTTCAAGAAAGATTTTCTCTGTGAGAAGTTGAGTTGATCGAGGCAGGCAGATTTGCAGTTTTCTGTATCCAGAGAACCAGCAGGAAAGCTTTGTGTAAAATCATGGTGCTTTGATTTTACTTTTTTGGTAGCTTGGGTGCTATGTTGGTTTGGAACCACATGAAGCTGAAGATGACACCCATCGTCTTTGGGAGACTCTCATCATAAGCAAACTTCATGGAGTCTTCTAAAGGTATTTCTACAACTTCAATCAGCTCTCCTTCTCCAGGCTGGCCACCTCCTTCACCAGTTTTCATCTGGTCTGTTACTTCTGCATAAAATAGTGTCTGCCTAGAACCTGTCACACCAACTCCAGACCTGGAAAAAAACAGAGGAAATTTTGGTTTCGATAAAAAGAAGGTACCTAGGAACTAGAAATGGAAACCTGAGTCCTTAACTTGTGTCACTAAGCAACATCAAAATGCCAGTCCTCACCCTCCATTAATGTTATTTAGAACCTATAAATGCAATTATGCAGAAATTGATTGCCATCTTCATATAGAAACACCAACGCTTCTGAACACAGGTGCATATGAAATGGACCTGTCTTCAAACATATTCTGCAACTTTGGAAAAACATTAATTTGGGAGAATATAAAAAATGTTTTCAAATTGGTGAGCAAATGTTCTACATCTCCTGAAGTCAACAGAATTTTTTTCAGCTGACCTTCGTGAGAGATGGACTGCAGAATGACTCAGAGATTTACAAACAACTGAATGAAGCTCCTCAGTGTATCTGTGTACATTTTTGTTTGTTTTTACACAAATATTTAGATTTTTTTACTCTTAAGAAGATTATGTCCATTCACAGCTGGAGTCCTCTACTCATGGACTGGATAGGAAAAAGAACAGAAAGGCAGCCTGAGAGTCTTTCTCTCTCCTTCCTGAACTTTAACCTTGACCCAAATGGACCACTGTAAGCACACATGTATCTGAAGTAATTCAGAATCCCTGCTAAATTTGCTACAGTGGATTTAGTTAAGGATATTTTAGATTATGTGGTCTTTCTTCAGCTAGACTGCTTGCTGTGTTTTATACTTCTTATTTGTTAATCCTCTATTTCCTTAGGACTATTTCATTTAAGTATTACTAAATAAGGGATAAGTACATAATCCACTCATTTAGTCCTTCCAAGAAAATATTCACATCATAATCACAACTTCTTCATTTCACATGATTACAAGTGACTTTTCACATTGAATCTGGATCCAAAGTTCACTGAAACTATGAATGAGGCATTAGGGTAAGCTGAAAAATTAGCTTTCATATTATTATACATACAGAGGATTCTAAGATTTGTAGCAGTGTTATGATCTTAGAGTGTATATCAATACTTACGCAACCATTAGTCAACTAAGTCTTTCAGTTAATCCAGCACAAATCACACCCCATAGCAGGAGTTAATCATTTCTCTCTCTGTTTTCTAAGAACATTGGCAATTATTTTGTTTGGAGAATTAATAGTGATTATTGAAGTTGATTTCTTCCACCAATATGCACTTTTTTTAAAACACAGAACAGGGACTGAAGCAGTGAATTCTTCTAAAATTACTTCTGATATATTCTGTGACTTTGGACAGGATGTTCACCCCTCCAGGATCATTCCTGTGTATCTAAGAAGAGAAACTTAACCATCTTCAGCACTTCCAGGAACTCTGAAGGCGGCTATGGGATTTTCTCCATTCTGGGCTCATCATTTTATTTCAGTGTCAGTAGTGGGGTTTTTTGATATGTGTTTTAACCAACAAAATGTGACCTACTAGGATGCAGCAAGAGGCCAGACTAACAGTTTTCCCTCACTCTTCCATTTTCACTGAAGTACATGACCTCCTTTTCAGTCAACCTGATTCAGCATTTACTTTCCCTATGGATCTCTTTTCTGCAACCACTGTCCTTGGTATTTGCACACTAATTCTGGTGTCCATCAGAGGTGGTCTGCCAATAGAAGAGTCATCCAGGGCTGATGATCATCCACAGGCTGTATGTGCGACTGGCACCAGATCAAATGGACTCAGGACTCCCCATGACACACTCCCTTTCCCTTCTCTAACGGGAAGCTGCCTGGAAGAATAATCAGCTGTGCTGCCACTCATCTCACCTCAACTGAAGATCCAAGCAGCAGACAGACCACCACAAATGCAGTCTTTGAAAGCAGCAGGAGTTGCACACTGGGCCCACCATGCTGGCTTAATCATTCTGATCTCATTATAAAAGTAAGGTAGATTCATTTTTCATCAAGTTGCTATCAGCAACCGGCTCTCAAATGTTGGAATGACATTTTTTATGCTCATGTGCTATCAGTGCCCTTTCTGCAATGAGGATGACGGCACACTTTACTAGATTCAATTTGTGTTAAAAGACAATATATTTTTCTTGGTATTATCAAGTAATAATTGCTTGTTAAAAAGCAACACTGAAATACTGATGAAGAGCAAACAGATCTATTTCACAATCCATCACAGCTGGCTATTTAAGCTCTAGTCATTCAGTGAACAGTCTCCCCCAGCTTATTCACCTTGGTGTCTCTCACTGACCACTGACCCGTGCGCTACCCACTCTTCACCATCGTTGCCATGTCTGTTGGAAGGAGCCTCACTTGAGAGAACATATTTGTGATGGAATAGTACACTGCTCAGTTTTTGTTCCCTCTTTTCCTTCATCTTGTGTGAGGAGGCAGAAAGGATTGTATTTTATCCAATCAACTAGAGATCAAGATCTGTTTGTCTCACTACATAGTGATTACTTGCTCTTCAATTGTTTCTGCAAGAACTGCATTTTTAGTAATTAAATAAACATAGGAAGCCTGGGGTTCAGAGTTTGTTTTTTAGGTAACTGATAATAAGGATGAAAAACACATGTTAACTTATACTGTAAAATTTGAAAGACAAAGAATGCAGCTAGCTCGTTTTCACAGGTACTATGAATAAACACAGGACTATGCATTTCTGATGAATGTCAAGTCTGAGCTTCATCTGGGGTGCCCCACCTGGAGAGGAAAAATGCTCTTAAACAGAGTATATCCATGTCCACCTGATATTATGTAAAGGTTAGATATAGAAAAATAGAGACTTTATTCAAGAAGCCCTTCTATAAGAACATTCTGGCTTGATTATTTACAGCATAATCCTCTATACCACCTGTGACCATTTACTTACAAAATAGCTGCAGCTGTGGAAATCACAGAAGTTAATTTTCCACACATCTTTTCTTTAAAGTAAAGGAAAGCAGCGTCCTGAGGTGCTACACCGTAAGATTCCTGCCACTGTAGCTCAAATAGCATGGAGTGATTTCAATGTGCCGTTATTTCATTGTATTTACTCATATGACACTTCCATTTAATCAGTGTTTCTTTTCTTATGAACTAAATACATCGAGAGTGGCTACTACGCTGAATATACTTAAAAAAGGAAAGCACTGGACATCAATGTTATATGCCCAAAGTGATGGCATTTCTTCACATATACTGGCCTATCATTTGCCACAGAAACCAATGAAAAATTTGCAACAATACATATTCAAGGCAGGACATACCCACATGTCCATTCTTTCTTATTGGATTACCTACTTTATCTTGCTCTGGTGCAACTTTGCCATGAGTTACTCATCAAAAACTAACAAAAACATCCAAATGAGTTCTAAATAAAATCAAAGAGTGCTGGTATTAATACGCTATTTTATTCTACTCTTTGTCCCCGCAAACCAGCAAATTTAACATTTCTACGACTACTTAGAATCCTCTCACTATTTAGATGGGTGACTGTGGAGACTATTCCATGACATTATTTATGCACATATTCACAGCTTTTATCGTCTAACTACAGATCTGTTTCAATAGTTTCAGAAAGAGGTTGAAAGATACAGGAATATACTTTAATTCATAAAAAAGGCATATTTCTTACCTTTTAAAATTTGATATTTCTTTCTCTAAATGCTCTGACCTGCTCTGCCAGTTGATCATTTTTGCATGGATCCATGTGGAATGCCCTTTACTAAAATAAATATTCTCCATATTGCCTACTGCTGTCTTTCACAACATTTCTAGACTCTTAGATATTAATTTATCCTGCCTGTCCTTACAGAATTGTCCAAAAATCAATGCTATTGACATTTCATTTGTCTTTTTACCTTTGATTTTTAGAGAAAACAAAAGTTAGCAGGTTTGTTGCTTTGAAGCTGTTCTCAGCCTCCATCTGGTTGAAGTAATAAAGTGATTTAACACTTGGAAAATATATACATTTCAGTGATTTTGGGAAATGGGGCTGAAGGAGGAAGAGAGGAGAGAAGGAGAAGGTGGGCATGGTAAAGAGGCAACAAGCTGCTATTATGTTTTCCGTATGCTTTCAGGTTTATCTGTCACTAGGAACTTCCTATGCTTTTGCACACTTACTTGCACTTTCTGAGAATGATGTTTAAGGAATTTTGATGTGCCTTTATTCATGGTTATATTCCTTTTTCTGCTACATTCTCCCTCTATCCCAGGTCTGTGACATACGCTTTTCCTTGCCCTAGTATTTCACGTTACAAATAAAATGCTTTTGCCACAGTCTGAAATGAGTCACCTATTAACAGATTACAGCTATATTCATTAGCTTTGCATCTGTGGAAATCACAGGGGTCAGCACACCCGAACTGCAAGTGATGAGTTTCACCCTGGGAAAACCACCTTCCTGATAAAGGTGCCTTCCCAGGACAAGAGAGGCTTGGTTTGGGGGAGGGCAAGCGGGGTCTGAACTCACAAGCACTGGCCCACGGTGAGCCTTGGGGCTTCAGTCTCACTCCACGGGTTTAGCACCATGCTGCCCAGACCAGGCATGTCATGGCTCATACTGACCCAGACCTACTAAGCCTGGCTTGACCTAGCTGATTGTTCCAGATGTATTTTGATATGTCTGTATAGTGCTTGACTCTTATTTACCACTGTGGGACGAACGCAAATGATCCATACAAAACACAGCTCTGTCTTCCTCGTCTCTTTATCATGAGGATCAGTTTCCTCTGAGAAGTTTATAGTTGTTTCAATTAACAGCTACACGACTGACAAACACTCTTTGTCAAATCATTAGGGCTTACGCTCACAAACTCTGTAATTTCAACAGAGAGGTGTTTTTAAAACCAAAAGTCTATTAGCACTAAACTTTTATCGTTGCTTCAGAGACAGTTAGAAACCCCCAATACCTTTGGCAACAGCGAGTCTAAGAATGTAAGCATGTCAAAGTAAGGATACCAAAGTGGTATGGTTTTCATCACAATAGTAACTTAAATGTAAGTTTAACACATCAAAACAAGATTGTATGCTGCATTCCCATGTTTCATCTTAAATAAAACACTCAAACACTGTGATTTAAATCATGCTATGGCTTTCAAAGCTGTGGGCAACACACTTGTGGGGAACAGCACAGCGGAGAAGCAGCTTCTGCAGAATGACTGCAAAGTGCTTCTCCTCACCTCCTGCCCAGAGGTGGGACTGCCTGGCAGAAGGAGGCTGTAACTAGAGTATTTTCTGTCCACCTCCTTCTTAGACCAGGGAAAACACAAGAGACAGACTGTCACTCCAATCTGTTTTCAAAACACAGCAATAGCAGCTATCACATGGTCTTTGTTTAGCTCTTCCCTTAAGTGCATGAGGAAATACATAGCACATGAAACAGGGCTCACAAAATGGGACTTTTCACTTGTCGTATCTAAGCTCATAAGCATAAAGATACATTACATACATATATTTATCACAACTGGGTAATAGTATCTTATTGCTTTAAAAAAAAAAAAAAAGTTTAGTGGTGCCTAAAAGCCACAAGTGTGATTGAGTCTACCTTACACGTTTGCTTGTGCTCAGTAACAGTGAGTTTCTTCCTCAAACTGAGTGTGTGCGCACATGGGTTCATCTATGCACACACACGCATTTGTAAGCAGGGTCAAAATTTGAAGCACGTTCTCAAGATCAGCTTTGCCTTCTTCTCATGTCCGGGTGCTCATCTATGCCAACCAATTATTACATTGTAACTATTACATTCATAAATCTTACATTTTTAATTTGAAGGAACAAGTATGAGAAACATATGAGAAAATAAACTACTCTGCTCCTCTGCTGCAACATGGGGAACAAACAGACTTATCATTATGAAGACTTATTAGTTTAACTCAGATTTCTGATAGACAGCAATTAAAAGCTAAATTTCTCATAATTTCTTAATATTTAACAAATATAAAATCTATAAACAATCAAAGATTACCTGTTCCTATCAACACAGAAATACATATTTTGGTTTTAACCTGACATAGTTAATGTGAAAATTCCTACATGCAATATATCCTTTGACAAGATGCAAGCCATCTGGATGCAGGATTTGGGTATATAACAAATACATAATTAATGTTTACAAATAAATGCGACACAAATCTCTGTTATTTATGCTGAAATCAAGATTTAGGCATGCAACATGTAAACTGATGAACGGTGACATGCAGATCCTATTGTCACTTCTTAGGACCTTTGTGCAGTTCTGACATTATAAGCAGCAGGTGCAGGAAAAAAGCAGAGAAGTAATTAACATAAAATTATATTACATTATGCCATCACCCAACAGGTGTTCTAGCAGGTGATCTTTCTAATTATAATGCACTCCAACATTTTCAAAGCTATTATTCTTTCTACATAATAACCTGTGAATACAAACCATTTTTCCCTCATTGCACAGAGGCTAATAGCCATAGCACCGTAATTGGAACATCCAATATTAATTCTCTGAATGCTCTTCTTTGTTGTGTACTTTTGGGAAAAAATCAAATGTAGGAAGATTAAAGTAAGTACCTATGTTAATATAGTCAGGCCATTAAACTAATCCATCTGATTTTTTTGCAGCAGGGCTGAGAACCTGCAGCTCCTATTGTATCCAATTCATAGCCAAGAGTTTATTGCAGTCTCTGGGAGAAAATAAAGATGGAATGAAGGTAAAAGGAAGGTGAACCACAAGCTCTGGTTCAACTTTCTCCTGATGCTCTGAGGTGTTATTTAAGTCCAAAAAATTTTATAAATATTCTTCAAGAAGACCAAAATTTTCAAGAACTAAAAGAAAATAATGTACGTTGCAATGGCAATAATAACATCTCTAACAACAACAACAACATATTTCCCTGCCCCTGCCTTGTAAGGAAACAAGTCTCAAGGAAGATAGCTGGAAGTACTTCAAACTTAGAAACTAACAGACAGCTGTATTTCACATGGGATTCAAACTGAAAACTGCTGGGATACCATGATAGATAGAAAAATTTGTTATATCTGATATACAAGTAAGTCCAAAGTTGTTCACTTAAAAAAATTCGCATTTAGGAAAAAAACAAACAAACAAACAAACTGGAGGGAAGCTCATAGATTTCTTTTAGAGCTTTTAAAAATGAACAGTTTAACTGGCAATCATTTTCACGAAGCCTCAGTTTACAACTATACCACTAGAGTATTAGCTTCATTTTATTATTGAGCTAAATGCTTCCCTTACGCCCATCGTATCTACCACCTATGCTATTTTTGACTGAGGCCATACGTATAGTTGGTAAGACCTCAACACATCAGTAGGCATCAAAACTTTCAGGAAGCCTCCAAAAGTAGATTAGTTTCTGCAAGAATTGAAAACAAACTTTTTGTAATACCAAAATGAGGTTACTTTTTGTATGCCAAGCACAAAAGTAGCAATTTGTGTAGCCACTGTAAGAAGAGGAAACTCATCACACAGGTTGCAAACAATACAGTTTTTTTTCAGAATGAGTCCTGCCTCCATCTACACATCAAAATGAGCCATTTGCATTTAAATTCACCTTCTGGCTGGCATTTTTCTATAATAGGAATAGATATTTCCACTTCTTCAAAGTGTGATTCCAATGACCTCCTCCATTCAAATCTCTCTTAATATCTTTGTCTTTCTTGTTATCTGTTCCCAATCCAGTCTCCTCCATTCACGCACGCCATACTGTCCTCCTGCTGCTGGAACAACTTGTTCCAAAGACTCTTACTCAGCTAGTGTAAATTTCCCAGCTCCTGGCTTCTTTCCTGATTTCTCCTTGACTCCACAGCTACTCTGTGGATCATTCAAGGTAATTAAGTCTGAGATCTGGTTAATTCAGTGCCTGGTAATTAAGTCTGAGATCTGGTTAATTCAGTGCCTGACTTCTATCTGATGGGTATCATGTCACAAGAGCTTTGACACAGCTTAAGAAAGGGGTGCAAGGGCTTATTTGTATGGGCTTCTGAAATACCTGTAGCAGTATTGTAGTTAATTTTTTCTGATTAGATGAAAAATCTATAAAAAAAAAATTCCCCTAAAACCACTGCTGTAGCCCCTGATAGTAAATGAGAAAAAAAAATTAATACCATCAGATGACCTCCAATCTTTACTGCTCCCACTGCTTCTGAACAGAGCAAAGTTCTGCTTGAATACAGTCTAAGTACGTTCCTCGTTTTGTTAAAGCGAATTCTTCTCCACCACAATTAATGTACTTCCCCCAAGTCCATTTAGCTTTCAGCCCATGTTTTTCCTCTGCGTTGTTCTTTCATTTCTTCTTCCTCTTTTTCTACTCAAGGATTTTCTATGCCATTCTTCCCCTTAGTCTAAGTTCTCCCTATGCACGGTCCATGCCCTCCCCCTTTTAATCCATTAGCCATAGAACTATACTGACCTCCCTAGCCAAAACTGTTTCTCCCTTTACACTTGATGCATCTTCTGCTTTCCATGTCCTTCTGTCAGATCTAGTTCAAGTCCTGTTTTTATTCCAGCCAGGCAATTTCCTTCTCATGACCATGATTCCAAAAAGGGGTGTCATTAGGAGCACAGGACAGCTCCTTGCTTTCAGACCAAAGGGTGTGATGACACAGAAACCCTTGTTTGTAAAAAAGCCTTTTCACCATGCACACAACTCTGAGTTTTTAGCAACAAAATCTAAAATACTTGACTCAGTAATTATTAATTATAGTTACGTAAATATTTTAATGTTTTTTGTTTGCATCAAGAAAGGAACAACAGCTAACAGATTTGTCAGGAATATATCAAGTGCAGTCAAATAAACATCAGCTATAATAGAGTAACAGGTCTTGTGCATAGAGACAGCAACACAAACAATGTAACTTCAGTTTATCAAGGCTTTGAACGCTTTCTAATGTGAGTTTCATTAAGAAGTTCGGAGATCATGATATACTTAGAAATCAAAGAAGCTGTGAAATAGGTGTAAAACTAGTATGAAAATGGTACTCATGGAATGGATATCACTGTCAATTTTGAAATACAAACTAAATTGGATTCTACTGGGGACCATCCTCCATTCAATATAATTCAATATTTTGTTTTAGGACTTGTATGTTGAAATGCAGACTGCAGGTAGCAAAGCTGAGACAGATTATTTATAAGAAGCTAGAGATGAATATTAGAATTCAAAATAATCCCAGAAACTGGGAGAAATGGTCTGAAAAAATACGATGCAATTCCATAAAGGTAAGTTCAAGGCTCTGTGTTCAAGCAGTGATAACGAACAGCACAAATACAGACATGAGGTGAATGACGGTGCAGTACTGCTACAGAAAATAGTTTTGAGATAGGGAAGGCATTGCGGACCGTAAATCAACAATGTAATGCCACTGCAAAAAAAGGTAAACATCATATTACAGCATATAAACAAAATCATCTGTAAGACTAGGGAAGTAATGCTCCCACTCCATCTGACACTGGTAAAGCCCTCGCTAAAATACTGCGCTCCACTTTGGGCACTGTGTTGTTGGTTGGTGTATTTAAGAAATACACCAACCAGATGGAGAGAAGGCAGAGGACAGCAGAAGGAATGATCAGACATCTAGAAAACATGGTCTAAAGAGAAAGCTTAAATCAACTAAGGTAGTTTTGCATAGGCAAAGATAAAATAAAGGGGAGTCATGTTCAAACAAATACATGGAAGGTGCAGAAGTACTTCATGTCCACTGGGAACAGAGTAGTAAGTCTCAGACTTGAAGTAAAGAGAGGGAAATTCAGGCAAGACATGAGGAAAACCTTGCTCATGATACAGGTAGTAAGACACTTCAGACAAAATGCTGCAACCCTCCAAGAGAGGCTATGAAATGATCGGATTTTAGAGAAAGCACAGATGCACATTTGTCAGAAGTGTTTTAAATCTGAGTCTGAACTTTGGAAGAGGAGCAGTCTAGATGAGAACCTCCCAAAATTCCTTCCAATTCTGTTCTCTAAGACTTCTCTCTGACCTGATGCACTGGATCAATAAATAATATAGAGCAACTATTACATGGCTCACTGGGGTGGCAGATAATAGTACAAGTGTATGATGTATTGTAATTATTAACAGCATGCATATGCATTAATGTAACACTTTATGTCAATGCTTTGATTGACAGTCACAGCATGAAACAGCAGCATAAACCATTTTGAAAAACCTGTCAGACTTCAAAAAAGGCCAGAAATTCTTATATGTAATATAGCCATTACAGAAGAAACATCCTTAGCAGACCATAGGGGAACCAAACACTTCCCGTCTTTGCATCAAATCCTCAAGGATTAGACTGATATGGCTGAAGGAAAAAGAACAGGACACTCCTAATAGGAAGACCATAACATTTAGAATAAAATTCTAATACAGAGCATAGGAACTCCAACAAAGAAATGCTAAAATACCATCTCTAAGGCTTCAAACTTTTGTATTAATCTAAAAAAGTATATACTGTACAGGTCATTCTGACTTCAGCATGGATCTCCACGGACAGAAAGCTGTGCCCACATAGACAAAGCAGGACTGGGGATTAACATATTAAGTGCCCTTTGCACTGGTCTCAACAGAGAAAACTCCAACTGTATACTCCCTTTGCAAGTCAGTGCAATTAAAAAACCAAAAAGGCAACTGAAAGAACAACCACCTGTAAGATACAAAGACACTTATCAACCAAAAAACATACAGTGTTTTAGCCAGATGTAAATCATTGATGTTGAGTCAAACTTCTACACTGAAGCTACAAACTTTTAGAACCCCAGAAATTACATCCTACTTTTCCTATGTTGTGTTTGTATACACATACATACATATGCATATTACATATCTGCAAGCTACAGCCTGTCAGTGTGACCAACCTACAAAATTCTATGGACAGCTTTTGCTCATAAATCTAGAAGACACTTTTTCTTTCAGTAGAACAAACTCTTCATCTAGTTTCAATGTGTTGTAAAAGACAGCTCCTGTGATTCACCCCCTCCCCTCAACAGAAGCACTGCTTGTTAATCCAGCAGGAAATAACATTTGCCAGGATTGACAGCTGTGGATTTGTATTCAATTCCCAAATTAAAAACCAATGACAGGGCCTAGTTCAATGGAGATGTCAAGCAAAATAAAGAAAGTAAAAAACCTGCTGCTTTCTCTGTAAAATACAAACATACATATATTTTGGATAATAATACTGAAAGCTGTGAAGGAGATATAATGGGATTAAAGCTGCATGCAAAGTTTCTCCTGAGAGTTTTTTTCCCCCCTCCACCAACTCACATTTTGTATTTTTCCTCTTACATATTAAGTTTTCTTCTTAGTCCTAACACATTTTAAAACATGTTAAAATCTATTTCAATACCTATCTGAAACCCTGAAAAAAATATAATGTGAAAGTTTTCACAGTCAAATCAGAAAAATCTTCATATATAACATTAATTATTGTCCAGATCAAAGAAGGCTTAATTACAGCCCAAATATTATGAAGAGATCTAATGGCACAGGTTCTCATGCTTCTGCAAAATTGTGTTAATGGTAAATCGGAGTCCAACTTGGACAGTTTCTATTGTTAATTAGAATAATAAGAATCAGAGATGGGAAATGCCTGATGCAGTAAGACAGACTGTTTTCTAGCACTGTTAACAAACTGCTCTGAAGAGCCCAATGCAACTTTTCCCAGTTCTAACAGTGTTTGGAATAAATCACACTAGTATCATTCTTACTGGGAATTCAATCCCATAATTATGAGTTTATAATTCTTTAAGTCTCTGTAAATACTCCTCTCACTTGCTCAAAATTACACCTTTCATCTACTTTCAAATTTCCATGTTCCTCCAACACACTGCTTAACTAAGGGAACATGGAACATTAGTTTACATTCAGGCCACTCCAGCAATCTGTGAAACAACAAAATGCAGAGTGTTTAAACTTACTGCTATTTACCTGTAAGAAGTGATCCTCCTTAGGTCTGTAATGGGAACACGATAGCCACACTCTTCTAAGACTTCTTCACATGCAATTTCTTCTAAAGAAAGGTCTGGTTTGTCTACAATGCCAGCACAGAGTTCATAGGTCACTCCTACTACAGCAGGTAAGGGATCCTCTACATGAGAGAAGCTCTCCTTGTCCTGATTCTGAAAGACTTGAGGATGATGCCTTTCCACTTCACACATGTAAACAGCTTAAGAAAAAAAACACAAAAGAAAAAGAAACAAGGCAGGGGGGATGTTAGTTTATTCATATTAAGTAGAAAAAAAAAGATCGTACACAAATTTTGCCTGGAAATTTATAACCATCAGAGTACTTGTGAGTAACAAGGAATTCAGTTGAATTGAAATTATGACACACTGAAACTAGAATTTTAGAGAACAAAGGTTCTCTTGCCATTTCTGTTAAATTATTCTTTAAACTCTATTTGTGCTTACATAATTTGGAATGAATTCTTGCACACCTTAAAATAAACAAATAAAAATTAAAAAAGGGAGCTAGCTCATCCAAGAAGTCGAAGTTGCAGAAGCACCATACCGCTTCCACTTGTTGGGCAATGTGGATATCAGGATTTAATTTAAACTATGCAGTTATCTTGCAGGAAAGTTGGGTCGCACATTATGTACCATGTGCACAATGATGAGTCTTTCAGCCTGTGAACTCAGCTGTTATTTAGAAAGAGTATGAAAAACATGTATGTTTGTCTGGAAAAAAATAAATCCTCTTTTGAACATATAGTTCCTTGCACAGATTCCTGTGTGGAGTCTGAAAAAGTCTTCTTGAATTAATCTACAAACAGTTGCCACTCTAATGCACTCCTAAAGTGCAAATGACAGATTTTAGTCCTTATTTAAGCAAAACCTCTTGCAGATGTCAACAGAACTTTTGCCAGAGTGCGAACTGCAGGACTGGATGTTAACACACAAAGAATCACTATTGGCAATTCCAGATCATTGTAACTTTAACTTACAGGTATGCCCTGGTTTTGGTTGGGATGGAGTTAATTTTCTTCCTAGTAGCTGCTGTAGTGCTGTGTTTTGGATTTAATATGAAAATAATGTTGATAACACACTGATGTTTTAGCTGTTGCTAAGTAGTGCTCATACTAACTCAAAGGCTCTTCAGCTTCCCAAGCTCTGCCAGCAAGGAGGTGCACAAGAAGCTGGTAAGGAGCACAGCCAGGACAACCGACGCAAACTGGCCAAAGGAATATTCCATATCATGTGACGTCACGCTCAGTATATAAACTGGGGGGAGTTGGCCGGGAAGCTGCGATTGCTGCTCGGGACTGGCAGGGCGTTGGTTGGAGGGTGGTGAGCAACTGCATTGTCCATCACTTGTTTTGTAAATTCTTTTATTATTATTTCTTCCTTTGCTGTCCTATTAAACTGTCTTTATCTCAACCCACGAGTGTTCTCACTTTTGTTCTTCCAACTTTCCACCCCATCCCACCAGGGTGGGTGGGAGGGGAGTGAGCAGCTGTGTGGCACTGGGTCGCTGGCTGGGGTTAAACCCAACAATGAATAATCCCACTTGTTTCTTTGAAATTTCCTCATGTCTATCCCCTCCTTGCTTTTCATGAAGGGTTAACATGAGGGTGTTATAAAACACCCTGAATACAACTATTTTAAAATTAGAAATTAGTTTTATTCCATTAAAATATTTTACATGCATATTTCATATACATGTAACATTTCCCATTCTAAATCCTGCATAAACGGTATATAAAAGAGCTCAAGTTATATGGACAAGGTTTTGTTTTTACAGCTAGATTTAGCTTATTATTTCTTAAAACTGTGATATACAACAAGGTCTCTAGAAAAATGTTGTTGCATAAAAGTAAAGTACCACAGTGACTTCTCAAGCACTTGGTCTCCGAGGAAGAATCAGTCTACACCCCAGAAATTTGTGCCTAGGCTCTTTCTGCAACACTTGTGACACCTCAGAAGTGTAGTATAGCAAGATCACCACTTGAAAGGGAGATCTCTAGATAAGTCTATTGTCCAAAACCTAATCTTTCTCCAGAAGTTAAAACTTTCAAAGCTGCTTGTAGTAGGTACCTCTTGGCCTTTGAGATTCAAACAGTTAAGGAAAGGAGCCTCCATTTCTTACTTGAAAGACATGACTAGAGCTCAGTTTTCTTTTTAAAATGCAGCATGAAGGCAGAAAAAAAAAATTACATGCAGACATTGAGGGACAGATTCTTGAAGTGTCTACTGTCATTAAAAACTTCTCAAAGCTATGACAATTACCGTCAATGACAACTACTGCCAAGATCTCTCTGAGATGAGCCAAATACTCTTACGGTTTTATTGCTTTTTTAGCATTGACGTATCCATATCAGTAAACACAAAACCGAACAACACATGCAGCTGTCCCTCTAAAGGACTTGAGCATCCAAACACAATGCAAGTAAGAGTGTGGAGTACAGGAGTATGAAACTGTGATTAAAGTAATTCTCTGTTGCAAGTCTGTTGAATCTCTGAAACCCATCCAGTCATTCCAGCAGGCACCTGCCCTTCTTTTCCCTCAGCACAACTGGGCTCCATGTAGATCAAAACCTACGTTCCCAGAAGGACCTAATCCAGCAGTCCTCTTCAGAGCAAAGCCCTGCAATATGCCAACACTTAAGGCCCAGTAACAGCTTTTCTCTGTAGATAAGGAAGAAAAGAAGCAGTACCAGCCACTTCTATAAGAGAGTCCAAATATTAGAGTATTCACCAAGGAGTCGGAGTACGAATTCAGTATCACCAGGCTCACAAAGGTTCAAACTCCCTTTATCTCTCAGAGATAAGCAAAGTCTAGAAAACCAGTCCAGGTAGCAGGAGTCCCCTACACTTCTCCTGAAGGTGCAAAATTGATTGTACAAGTGATGTCCCAGGGGAGGTAATGTAGTGGATGGAAAAGCAGTCTGTGGCCTGTTGGCTAGGGCACGCTCTTTGGACGGAAACCTGCAACTCTCCTCTTCTGCATCACAGGTTGGCAGCTTATTGCAAATGCCCCAAGAGTTTGGAGAGCAGGAAGCAAGAGCTCAGCTCCCATGACAGTCACCCACCCCCTAGTCCCATGTCTGATCGCTCTCTTGTCTTCCAACGGCTTATGCTACTTTGGTCAGAAACACTTCATCATCACTGGACAGTTTCCTCCATCATCAGATGGACACAGGCAATGAGCAGCAGCACAGGGAGGACTTAAACAATCATCTAGTGCTCATTAAACATCTTGTCTAATTATCCTGGAACCATTCAGCTGTAAGAAGTCTCATAATGGAAACTCCAGTAGAACCAATGTACTTGCCTTCCTTTCTACAAAGCTGGGACAAAGGATAGATGGTTCAACTGAACTCATCAAGTAAGATCACAACTGTTATTCAAAGCAGCCTTGTTAGAGGACTCATACAGGATTTGTTTGCCATCCCTAAAGAAAAGAAAACAACAGTATGGACTGAGGGTTTAGTGGGATTTAGCTGACTGGGGAACGTGATAGTTCTTCTTTAAATTTCTCTTTGATTGCACCAGTGTTTAGTACCTCCTGAAATGGAACATGGCTTATGATTCAGATCTTCGATACTGTTTATTTTAAGTGAATGCAAAAACAAACATCACAATCAATTGAAAGGCCATTATGCTTACAGTGCAAAAAACAGGGCACACGTTCAAAGGTACTAACCCTAGCCTTTCCTAGGAACATATAATTTTATTATATTTGAAATCGTGTGGTCAATTGGCTACCGAAATGAGCATTGCCATGGACCTCTGACAATCAGTCATGGCTGAGGAACTAATACAGAAACTACTGAAATACACCTGTAACTTTTTTCTCTCTGCTTCTTCCAAATGATTCATTCAAGATAATCTAAATCCACAGTGCATTGAAAAATATGGTCCTGTCTGCCTCACCATGGTTGTGTGCTCCCGCCGCCCAAGCCAGCATGAACTCTTTCAATCCAGGCAGATAAACTGCCTAATCCTCAGAATTTTCTGTTTGCAGACATACAAGACCTCTGCTGTGGCTGCATACTGTCTGGTGCTGCCAAAAGGAGTGGGGTGGGAATGTACATACAGGGAGGGAGGACTGCCTTTACAAGCAGCACAGACTTCAGTGGGCAAACCTGATCATGACACTACGCCCCGAGGAAAGGCAAGCACATATGTCATCCAGCACACGTGCAGGGGACGTGCCTGGTGAGTGAGCGGCAGCTGTTTGCTCAGAAGTAACGAGCTATCGCCTTCCCGAGAGCAGTTAGCAATAAGAAAAGTTTCACCATTTATTTTCGCTTTGTGGAGCAGGAACCAAGGCAGACAACAACCATGGAATAGAAATATAATTCTAGTGATGTGAGTAACGTCAGGGCATGGTTGCGATCACTGAACTGCTGTGGGGTGTCCCTACAGCCAGGTTTCTGGGCAGCTCCAGCCTCTGGAATGTTTTAACTTCAAGAACAGTCCAGTCTTTTGAGGCAGATTTGACACTTCCATACAACGATGTAATGAACATGTTGCTGCTCAGTGTATATATATACATATGTGTGTATGTATATATATGCACATATACGAAGGCTTCTGCCTCAAAGAGAGCAAGAGCTATATGAGCCATTTCATTCAGCAGGCAAATAAAAGACATAATTGGATTATTGATAAACAAATAAACAAACATTTTATAATAGTCAATACAGTGCTTCGAGAGAAGTATGCATTGTCAGTGTAACAGTGCTGCACAACACTGAAGAGCCTGTCAATCACTGTCAATAAGAAAGGACAGCATGACACCACCCTACAAAGTTTCCTACAAAGTCTACCGTGAACAGTCTTGAAATGGTCTCTTAGCAACAGTCAGTGAAATATCTTGTGATTTTTTTTAATTAACATGCAGAGAATATGCATTTCATTTTTAACTTCCAGAAAGTAAACATTGCCTTGAGTTAAAATAATTGATACAAAAAAAATTAATAAATTAACCTAAATTCATAATAATAACTGGTAAAATGAAGCTGTCCAAATATTGATGAAAAAGCATACAGTCCTGAATTTTCCATATTTTAAATTCCCAAGTAAACAACACACAATAAGACATTAAAAAAAAACAGGAATATTTAAGACCAAAAAAATAAAAGAGAAATATTATGCTTCTGCACAGAAGCTGCCTACTAAACACTAGCTAGGTCAAGAAGGAACTTGTCAAGAAGAAACTTTTCAAATAAAAGTAAACTATTGCATGATAATTGCAGAGCTGTTTGTAATTTCATCCAAAAGAGGACAATGACTAGCCCAAAAGCAGAATATAGGGCTACCCTGCTCATTCATTTCATCTGTAATGGAAATTTTCCTGGTTAGGAATTCTGACCAACTGAAAAGGGTGGGCTATCATACAAAGAATCAGAATACAGAACAAAGATTTTATCACCACAGATGCACCAACTTTTAACTGCTAAACCCTTAAAAGCTTGCTTCACTACAGAGCAAAAGTAAATCTAAAAAAAGAGGATTACCTGGGCGGAACTGCTTCACCACAACAAAGCACTGCCGGGAAGTATTAAAGATCAGGATTGACACACTGAGGAAGAAGATAAAAAACAAAAGATCAATGCTTTATGAAGGATTAATCCAGAGCTATTAAACTTACATTTTGTGAATTTAATTTTAACTACATAAATACATAGAAGATTTATTACTAAAGCCACAATGCAACAAGATCCTTGTCTAAAATCCAGCAGGAGGGATAGATAATGGGTCATGTTCCCAAAGCCAATGAGAATTTTCTCAAAACTAAGTCACTTTTGTCTTCTGCCATGCAAACAATGCAAGCTACCAAACAATTCCTTCTCCTCAACAGAAGAAAAAAAAAAAAAGTCTAACTCTAGGAATATTGTTGCTAGATAGTAATAACAAGAAAAAAAAACCACTTTAAAAATATAAACTTTTTTTTCCCTTATATCAGTTCCAGATAAGGATAGTCTAATTCTTCGGCACAGTCTAGTCTAATTCTGAGCCAGAGACTGCTGTATGGGCACAGAGCATCTCCTGTCTGTGACTGCTTGCTGAGCTTGGGCCTTGAAACAGACACCATGCAAGTCCAGTTTTGTGCAAATTTAAACCAGAAGCAATTTTAATTGCTACCATATTCAATGGCTTAAAAGTCCCATTTTAATCTTTCCCCCGTCCTCTTTGGTTGTTTTGTCATAGGGAAACCTGACAGGCTGAGTATTTGGAGATGCTCTGAAAGTGTGGAGTACCGATTTCTCTGCTCACTTAAATTACTCTCAGATTTTACTAGTTAAAAAAAAAATGCAGACAAAAGTCTCTCTCCTTAGTTGGTAGCCCATTAAAACCTGCAAAAACAAGGGTATATTTTGCTCATTACCATGGTAGCATTCTCTCATTTGTTATGCCTCACCGTATGCAATTGGAAAGTTAATTCATTATTCTATGAATTCTACAGTAGATTAGACTAACAATGGCATATTTGCAGAGTTGAGTCAAACTTTCAACTTTCCCTGTAAAAGAGCTGTATATTTATTTTCACTACTTGGTTTAATAATGAAGTCTCAGGCTGCCAGAGAAATGGCTATTTGATGATTATTAAAAACAATGTTGATGTTTATTATAATAATATATAAAAACCAAAACAGAAGGGAGAAGTCCAGATGTTAACATTTATATTCATGGTTGCTATTCGCAAAGACCCGTACTGCATATTGATGGCTTCCTGCCCCAGGAGATATCATTGGCAGGCAATTTTAAAGCAAAGGCTTTAGCCTTCAGAGAGGCTGGAGGGGAACATGCACTCCTTTTACTGGCACAGGGGTTCTTTCTGACCTAACACTAGAATATCTGGGAGTTAAGGTGTAGGTTGCTAGAAGAAATGAAGTTAAACCACAGCCTCCAATGTTTTTAAGTTTACTTAAGTATTATTCTTTGATCTCTTTTTTTTTTCCTTTGCATGACTGTTCCCCTCCCCAAAGCTGTCTGAGGGTAGACATCGCACTAAATAAAAGGGGAAAAGGAATTACTGCCACTGAGCCTTTGTTTTTTTTGGTCCATGTGTCTAAGGATGTGCAGTGCTTGAAACTGGAGACAGCAGCAGTCTAAAGCTGAGGGTAAAGAGAAGAGACGAGACTTCCTGAAGCATACGGTTGCCCTTTACCTTTCTTTACATCCACCAAGTCTTTCACTTGGCTTGGCTTCTTCAGCATGTCTCATTAAATAACTCATTCGAACTCATTAAAAATGGCCCAGCTATTAGACATTATTTTTTCCTAAGAGTCAATCACTTGAGATTTTTATGGAACAGATGGGAAAATTAAAAACAATCTGTCAGAATTAAGGAACAAGATCAAATTAAGCTGGAAAGGAGTAGCAGCAAGTTATTACAATTGTCTGCTTCTCACACCATCTTGAGATGAGAGGGTACAGAAATGGCACAAATCTGTAGAACTTTCTATTTAATTACTTCTAATTTTCTGGGAGACTGACAAATGATTTTGAGCATAAATTTACATTTTTTAACAAACCACAACACAAAAGTTTTAATATTTCTTGTCAGAGTTGGAAAGTCATGGAGAAGAAAGTTCAGAATTACACCTTGTTAGGAGGAGTGTGACATTACGAATGCCATTTGGTATTTCTTATTCCACAAGAAACAATATAACATGAAATATTTCCATAGGTCACTAGGACTGTAATTTCTGAAAACCCATTTGAAGCTGCATTCAGGACAGTTATTTGAGTATCATAGAAAGTTAGGGCAAGACTGTTCCAATTGATCAAAGCGGAGCATTCCCTGAGCCACTACTTTCAACGGGTTTCCTTATTGCTGCAATGACCCAAATATGTGTTTTTTAGCAGTTTGGCCTGGCCTATGAGATAAGGAAAGTATTTATCTTCTGGAGTTTTAAATCATCATACAAAGAATTCACTACAAAATTATTTTGAGATTACTATTTTTACAGATGATACAGGCTACCAAAAAGGACTACTACAAGAGCAGAGTTGCAAATACATGTTTCAGGATATTACAAGAGCATTCAATGTTTCAAGGCAATCAATACAGAGTAAAGACATAAAACAAAATATTAAAATATTCACAATGACTTTTGGAAACATCTCCACAAACAAAAGATACAGAAGATAAACAAATCCCAAGCTGTATGTTACCAGAGAAAAACAACACAGAACCAATAGAAGAGAAAAAAAAAAAAAAAAAAAAAAAAGCCCAGTCAAAATTCCTAAAAAAAGGCAGGAATCCTAGACAAGAATTTAATCTGAAATGGACATCAAGGTCCCAATGTAGAAACAGGCTTCATGTGCCCATGTTCCAAAGAGGAGCACAAGGCCACTTTTTTGGTATTTTTCATGAAGGAAACGAATACTCAGATATAAAACTTGTCTCCATACCTTAAAAACAAGCTATAACACATCTGCACAAATGGAACATTGTCTCAGCTTGGACCTGCCAATCATTTCATTTTGGGGGGAAGATTATTACTTTTTACCATATTCCAGAGTTGTGCATCTTTGCTGGCTACTCTTACAGCAGCTGACACTCGGGGAAATTGCTGATGTGAAAGAACAGGTCAGTTATGCAAAGGCAATGCCACTGAGCCGCAGACCTGCACCTGGGAGTCGCGGAGCACACAGCTCGACTGTCACACACAGCTATCACGTTCGGTACCTGCCACTGCTGGTGGGCCTGCCACCTCTGTAGGCAAGAGGTGGCTAAGAAGAAAAACTCTTCAAAATGTGCTCTACGGGTCATTCAGGAGCTATAACTTGCTTCTGTAAGAAACAGATCACCTCAGACCAATGAAGGAGACATGGCTCCTGCACTGCATCTGTTGGTGGCTGCTTTAGGGACTACAACCAGACACCAGATTAAGAGATGACACAGGTTTGTATGGTATCTTCCAGGGCTGGTGAAGACCCCAGGCCTCCTCAGCCTCCAGCCCAACCCCTCCTCATCTTCCCTCTGCAGTAGCTCCTTCCCACTTCATCCACACAATAAATCACTACGTCAGTTACAGGAGACTTTCTCCCAAACAATGCATGCATGTACACAGGTTACTGTGCAACAAAGTAGAATACTGTTCTTTCTATAAATATAGGAACAACTAGGGTAGCCTTAAAAATACTTTAAGAAAGATATGTACCTAAAATGTCAGCAAGACAAGACCAGCTAAGCTGTACTTGAGCTTTTGTTGTGCTTGAGTTTGGAGTTAAAATGTGCCTCGTCTTGGTATTCAACACAATGTTTTCTTAAAGGGACTCCAACTATTCAGTCAAGGATCTCACACAGCAGTTAACTATCTAAACTTCAAAGACAACCCTGTCTGAAATTCCTATGTATTAGGATTCTCTAAGGTATATTGAGCTTCCCTAAAACATCTAAGTCCATGTGCACATTACACACAGCAGACCCATGGACATCTGCAACACAGGAGTCCGGAATCTTAATTCCTCCTCCACCTTTAAGATTCTCATTGAAAGAGAAGATATCCACCTGAATACAACCTTTGTAGTTGAAAACACCTCTTACAAAGAGTTCAGAAAATGACTCTGTTGTGTGTCATTGGTCTATACAACTGTTACCAATTTTTTTTCCTTCCTCTAACATAGTACAGCTCTGTATTTACGGAACTCATGGTGACTGATGCTTTATGACATTCCAGCAGAGCAGACATTTATACTGAAATACTACTACAACTTCACACACTCAAACCTGAGAAAGGAAGGTGGTGTTTCTAGGAGCACAGTGAAAAATGCAGCATTTGACCACAGCAGTTACGAGGTAGGGGACAGATGAAAACTGACATCCCATTAAAATGTGCACACACATATGGAGGGATGGAAAGATAATTCTTTTGAAATACATCCTAGCAATTAAGAACAGCAAATGAGCTTTGCCAAAACTACAAGAACATGTGCTTCTAAAGCTCCCGTACTTGAAGGAAGGTTTTGGGGGGTAGGGAGTGGGTGGTTTGGGGGGGGTTTGTGGGTTTGGTTGTTGTGGTTTTTTTGGTCTGAAGGTTTTTTGGGTTTTTGTTGTTGGGGTTTTTTTAGGTAGAAATGTAATTTCACCTTGTAGTCATCAATTTGTATCTTGATGATTTGTTGGTTGTTCACCTGGGCCACAGTTAACCCACAAGCAACTACTAGCACTAATTGCTTTTCATGAGACAAACTTTTAAAATACTTTAATAAATAAAGATTGATTCAGCCTTCTGTTATTCGTAGATGTGACCTTAACCCATACTTTACAAATGTGAATTTGCAAAACTGAAGAAATAATAATTAAAAAAATCTCAGCATAGGAATAGCAAATAAAAGGACAAGACCATTGTGTGTTTCTGTGAATGAAATAAGACTCTCGAGGCTGGAGATGAGGATTTTTATAGATAATCTTGTACTAATACTATAGTATGCTAAGTAACTGATGAGGCAATACGGGCAAAGAAACTGCCCTTTCTTTAATCATTGTAAGAGCAACTCAAAATCTCCTTGTGTAGATGTCCAGCATGGGTATGTGTGCCTCACACAAAAATTCTGATCAGAATTGAACAAGGGAAGACAAAGGACCTGAAGAAAAGACTGACGTTAGCATTGAAAAGACAGCTTCCCAGCTATTAACCTCAGCCACACCTTGTTCTAAAAGCTGGCTAAAAATCACCTCAATGTTAGTTGAAAGTCTACAATATTGTTTATGCTGCTTACAAATCATAATCTCAGCTCCATGGTAGAGACTTTAGGAAATAACGTTATTCATTTTAAAAGAAAAACAAATGCCCCACAATACTACCAGGGCCCATGGTATTTCAGTTACCACTCTCAAAGAAGACAATGGAAAAAGAATGGCAGATTGCAAAAAAAGAAAGACAAAAAAAGCATCCAGGAATAAAAGCAAGTAATTTATTTAATCAGTCCCCTGGACTCTCAACAGATATTTTTGGTATTAAAAATCCCTTTGATATATTCAGAATAAAATAATTAAATGCAGTGTGCACTCATATAAACATTTCGGAGAGATGTATTTATCTCAGCTGGAGAGCACGTGAATATAAAAAATACATGTAATATTTTTGCCTATATGGCTCATCAGAGAGCAAATGGCATGACTAGAAGCAAAGCTAGCTAGAAAAAAAAAAAAGTAATTTGGATGTCCAATAATTATTTTAGCTTTGAAGTATAAATTTGGTTTTCTTCTTCAAGTTATATGAATTTGGCTTTCTTTGTTCATACAGTGTTGACAAATTGATCTTTCACGTTATTTTCTTTGTCCAGACTATAATTCCATCCAGTCTTTTTAAAATATTATGTTTGAGAAACAACCCAAAAGAAGATTAAAGCATGCTAGTGAACAAGTGTCTTTTTCTTGTTCAAATCAGAAATGACCATGCTTTCAATTTCAAAGTGATAATCAAAAAAAACCCCAAACGTGTTTGAGAGCTATCAATAAAAGTAATTCTTTGGGAACATACATCCTTATGGAGGGCCTACTTCATGTTAAGTTATTTCAAAATTATTTTTGGTGACCATGAGAAAGAACTGCATGCAGTCACTGTGTTACATCTGCATTCAAATTAACCATCCATTTCATAGTTGGACATGTCCCTGAAAACTTCTAATGTGATATCTAAAGTGCTGCCTTCTTCCTTTTATTAGAGCAGCACCTAGCATTTTAAGCCAGAGAAAACAGTCCCTTCCTTTTCAGAACAGACATGTAATAAAGCTGTACCCTTTGATTATCCTCCAGTGCAATTCCTTTAGTTTCCCAGAGCTTTAACTATAATGCAGATAGTCCTGAGATTAAATGTGTGTTCTTGCACAATCTTTACTGGTTCATTTAAGTCTTCCTTCAAAGCATTTTACATTTTTCAAAGGCCAACACCAATCCAATTGGCTGCTTAAAATGCAGCCTATTACAAAAGCAAAGCTATAAGCTCCTGACAAAAACATTCAGCCTTTCATACTAATCACAGATAAAGTGGATTTGGCAAAAGATAATTAGAGACGTCTAGAAGACTTCTGTATTCTGATGAAACTTGAATGCTTTCTCCAATACAACTCAAATATTTAATACTAAGTAAAACCAGAATAAAGCAGTGAGACACGTATGCTTAAGAAAATAAATATTACTTTAGAAAAAATCAAAAGGAAGATTGGTTTCAGTAAACTGAACTGCAGCAGGAAGTTGTTCATGACACCATAAAGCAGGAAGCATATGTTTGGTTAATCATCGGACCGGTGGAAGAATGAATTAAGAAGTGTTAACAAAACCATATACATGCACTTTTAAAATATAACCTCTGTCTACTTATAAAGCAGTAATTTGCACCCAACCAAAGAATATGATGCAGGATAACTTATTTGGAATAAACAATCCTTCCAGCACCCTGTTTTCATATAACAAACAAAAAAATAGAAAGTAAATTCAACTGCAAAATAAATGAGACACCAAAGCACGTTGCTCTCAATAACATTCTTTAAGTGTCATATCTTGGCCCATATCCCAGGATACCCTGGAAATGACACATCGCATCTCAATGGGATTCTTTCAACAAAATATTTTAATAAATAAATTCAGGTTTTATTCTGACTTATTTGATTAAATAAAGCTTTGTGGGCATTATGTGCAACAGATGTCAGAGCCTGATGGGCTTTTGTTCCAATTTCTAATTATTTGTGAAACTGCCGTTTATAAATGCTATCACATAATAAGACCAATAAATAATCCATCTAAAGGCATAAGTATGACTCCATTCTGAAATGGCAAAAATCAATGTTTTAAAACAATATCAGGTTTCAAGGACAGCTTACAAAATAAAAAGCTTGAGTGTTCTGCCATAGCTAAAGTAAGGGGCAAACCAGCAACTGTTTCTTACCTTCCACAAACCAAATACGAAGTCAATAACACAGCCTTTTCTCAGGTATAAACATATACTCTCACCACCGTTAGTGAGAAACAGACTGAGAAACAGTCAGTTGTCCACATTTTACCTAATTTTTCCCATTTCTAGAATAATGGTTTCAATAGTTTATTTTTTTCCAATAAATAGCTTCAGATACAATTCTAAAAACACAGGCACCCAGATTATAGAACATTTCCAAACTTTCGTAAGATTATTTTTACCAAACCCAAATGCAGGCCACGACCATGCTACTGTCTCTAGACCATGTGAAACTCTGGCACTCTTCAGACAGAACAGGTTTAATTCAAAACCATGCAGAAGCAAAGGGAAGACTCTCCTTGACTTCAGAAACTATAAGAGAATAAACATATCCACTTATTTTGCATGCTATTGTAAATACTAAAAAATGAAATACCTAAAGTAGTAAAAAACAGATGCCTCTAATTTGGCTACCAGAAACCTGTATTTAGAAAGCTATGACTGATCAGCCAAAACTCTCATGTATCTGCTTAGTTTTAAGAGTTTTTATGGGTCTGTTCTTAAAATTAGGCAAACATTTAACTTCCCAATGAAGCACAGACTTGAATAAATGTTGTACTGCCATTTTACCCTATTTCAGGGATACATCAGAGAAGAGTCTATATGCTAGATGGTGATTTAATGGCACATACTTAAAAAGGGGAAATGAGAACCTGAAAATTCAGCTTTTGATTTTGTGTTTTTCTCTCATATCTTTTAGATCATCAAATAGATTTATTTTTGCCTTGTTGCTATGATTTTATTTAGATTGGATCCTAAGGTAACAGCATAATAAGACATCTTAAAAGACAGTAAACATGCCTGCAGAATTCCTGGCACATAAGCAGAGGATCTGTCAAGCCTTCGCTTAAAAAAACCTCCCAAAATGAAAAACAAAAACCCACAAGGATTAAGTGCATTTTATTTGCAAATATCATATGCAAACAAATCATGTAATTACTTGGATTGAAGGAAACTAATAGGCTACTACGTTTTTCCTTCTAATAGCAGGAAAAATATCATTATCCTGATAGGATCCTTGATAGACAGATATCAAGTCTAGACCTGAGTGTTTTCAATAACAGTGATAACAAAACATGCCTTCCTAGATTGTCCTATTGCCTATTGGTAAAAATGGTTTCTTAGTGTTTAATTTAAAAAAATACTTTCCACATGAGACACTATTCTTTTTCAGTCATTGATTACTGATGAAATTAAATTATTCCAGCCTGCTTTATAACATACATTTACACTTTTGTGATAAGTAGCAATTTTTCTCGAGTTGTGTTATCCTTTGCATGAACATGCCCAGCTATCATTACCTTCTCTCAGCTATTATTTCCCTAAACTTTTCATCATTTTTGTTGTTTGTTGAACTACATCCAGTTTATTTTAAACTGTGCATTATCTTCTGCGCTATCTTTGAAGATAATAATGAAAATTCCACACCATTGACACCCTGGAGGAGACATTACAAAGACAGACAAGGTTTACAGCACAACAGCACATCATCACACATAAAAGGCACATGCCACCCATGAAAGGGTTTTTTTTAACCTGTAAAGACATTAAAAACCTGTATTTTACTCATTGTAAAGCTACTGTGATAATTCTTGCACAAAGGAAGCATCTGAGTTAAATTTCATGGCATCTTATAATACACTAGGACATAAACCAGAAAAATACATACAGGATTAAGTTTCCATAAAGCCCAAATGATCTGTCATATGAAATAGGAGAAGGAATTTAATCCACTCCTATAATGTGGTCAGGGCACATGACTTCCACTCTGTCTCCATAGCTGCCTGCTACAGCCAGGGAGCCAGAATAGCAACCCCGGCTCCCCCAGGCCACTCGTGTGGCTGTAGCGACCCATCACCTGGCCAGCCCGGGATGGAGCAGGCTCCGGGGGCAGCTGTTCAGCGGCAGCATTCCTCGGTCCCCCTTGTGCAGCCGCGCTCCCCAGCTTCAGCGGCGCACAGATGCCAACACTCGGACAGGTAGCTTCAGAGGACAGGGTGACCGGTTGAGTATGTTCATCTTCCTGTTCATTTTTAAGTTCCATTGAGAACCTCCTTCTGTTTACCCCAGCACTGGGGAAAACACGCTGATGTGCAGATTGCCTTGGTTCCCTTCAGCCTGCAAACTCCTTCCTGATGGAAAACTAGGCTTTTCAGTTTTCTTTGTAATAGATAAAGTATAAAGCCTCATTCTGAGCAAAGAATTAAATTAAATTAAGAATTAATTTGTTTAAAATGTGAAATAAATTAATCTCTTTACTTAAAAGAAGCTATAAGGCAGGAATATTATTTCCTTCTCTTTTTTGAGAGGTAAGAAAAGACTTAAAGTCTATTCCACTAAGAATTTTTAAATCAGGGACTACTACTGAGCCACTGTGAGATGTTTTTGTAGGTAAAAACACAGCATAAAAAGGGTACAATGCACATGCAGAGATGTAAGTTTTTTAGTCCAAATGCCTTTTCCTTGTCACATGATATTTTCAGGGTTAAAAGGAACGCACATATCAATCTTCCATGCAATTCAGTCTCTCAAATTTGTTTTCTTTTAAATGTAGTGTACTTTTTTTTTCATACTTTTAAATAGAAAATTAGCCATAATTTTGCTTTATATCCACTCACAATGCTACTGCGAAGCTGTCCTTCTACTTGTCAGCTAGCAAAAGGTAAGGTTATGTTCCTGTTCTCAAACGTTACTACTCAAAGCACAAATGCAAGCACATGACTGTACGCTGACCTTCATCTGTTCCCAAATTATGCCTTTTAAGAGCCTTGAATCTGTTTAAGGGGAGCTGCTGAAACCTGAAACGAACTTGGTCTATTGCTTTATAAAGTAGATGAATGTAAAACTTAAGTATTACATTTCAGGCTCTTACTGTACTAAATATAGCAAAATTAGGATGAGGGAGAATATAACTGGAGCCTGAGTCTGGTTTGAGAGAGTAATTTTTTATTACAGGCATCCATGATTACTTCATAATATCTGGTATGTTTCTATTTCTGACAGAAAATCACCATAAACTTGCAGAAGGAAAATGTCCTCCTGATCAAGTTTATTATTTTTAAAATCAGTGACCTTAAAAAAAATTAACAACTCCTCCCCCCTTAAATCACACCACCACCAATTGCTAACCAGTTCTGATAGACTCAAGTCTAAGAAGCACCTTGAAATAGAGCTTGCATTTAAATTTTCAAAGCTTGCACTCCATTTTCATAAGGATGTGTTTAATAATGAGCAAACACACCATCTGAATATTCAGAGGAAAAGTAAACTCTAGTTAGAAAAGTAAGCACTACATAAAATAACTGCAGAAAGCACCTTTTGCTGTGTGTCACTGCCTAACACAACAGGCCAGAATTACGTAACATTTATGGAGCCTCAATAAACTTATTAAGTAATTACAATGAAAAAGAGGTAATCAAGGATTTTTATTTTTCTTAATTCATTTCTAGTAATCTTCATTGTTGTTTCTAATGACTAATAAAACCTCGCAAAGAGCTCTGTTAATGTTCACCTGCATGTTTCAAAAGAAAGATTAACTTAAAGGTATCCCTGTGGGACAAGAACAATAGTAAAAGCATTATTTTCCAATAGAAAAATAGCTAGTAAGTTGACAAACTTCTTGACAAGTTTATACATTTTTGACAGTTGTCGGATGTGAACTGTAACATTCATTAAGTAATTAATCTACTTATCACAGAAACCTTCACATTATATGAGAGTTTTGGAGAACATCTCATCCATTCTCCTGCCCAAAACCATGCTAACTTCTAAGTTAGGTCTGATTTCTCAGAGCCCTGCCCAGTCAAGGTTTGAATTTCTCCAAGGATGGAGGTACCTCAGCCTCTCTGGGCAAAGCGTTCCACAACTTAATTGCTCTCTGTGGGTATGTCTTTGTGCCCTGGGTCTTCCTTCTGTTACAATTTAAACCTCAACACGGTAGGATGTGCCACTTGTTTTGTCTATATTGACACTGAAGTTTAATTTTGACAGCACAGGTTTTGAAGGTCTGCCTAGGTAAGTTTATTGAGTGACCAGTAATAATTTTGCACAAAACTTTTTTTTTTTTTTTGTCTTTAAGTGGCATGTAAGGATTGAGAGTGAGCAATTATTTGTTCAGCATAAAGTACCAACTATGTAAAGCAGAGGTGACTCCAGGCCTGATACTTTAGTTCTGAATGGTCCTGATTTGAAGAAAGCTCAGGAGCCATACATTGTAAACTCAAGCCCAGATCTGCAATAACTAAGAAGAAAGAACAGAAAAAAAGGTAATATCTAATAAAAGTTCTGCTATTTCAGCTTGTGCTAGGGTTAAGCCAGCTTGCCTATGGTTAAATGTCCTACCGCAATACATTGTGAGATTTTAAAAGGTGACTCACACTTCAGGCAAATGAAATGACTACTGCAGTCCTCATGTTTTTGCTTTTGTATAATTTAATCAGCTGTTCATCTGAACAGTTGGAAAGGATAAATTTATACAAAAATAACTTCATCTCTCTTGATAAACATTTTCCTGTATCAAGTCTATATTCTGACACAAATCTATTGAATACTGGCTTATGTCGACCTCATTTGAAACGAGAAAGAACACTGGAGTCCCAGAGGAACCCAGCACACAAGCTCTCAGTTCACTTTCATACAGAAAGGGAGTCTTAAGCACAGATTTGCTTGTGCTGCTGAGAGAGGATAACAGATGAAGACATCAGTTAGGCTCAATTTCTGCTTTTATATGATTAGCACAGTGTTTTTTTCATTTAGCATAATTAAATTCATTATACATACCAATTATATGTAAATATATAATATATACATATGTGTACTTTACAGATCTGGCATTCCAATGTGTATGTTCAATTTAGGTAACAGCCTTATTAAAAAAAGACTTGGAGCATTACAGCTCCAAAAAAGACTTGGAGTGTTACAGCATTTTCAGAAAATAAGTTTTGAATACTTTTGAAAAAGTATTATGGAAAAGGGATTTTAATTATGGAAAACACCTACATTCTTCCTGAAGAAGACAGATGCAGTAGGAAATCCTGACCAACAGGACATGTGTCCCAGAAACCCCTCTTCTTCTTCAAGATTTTAGTCTTCACTGAGAGCAATGAACCTCTAAGAGCCCTCTAAGTATGAAGTCCTCTATAATCTTTGCCAACTAGCCAACATGACTTTTCCATATAACTAGCATCACAGCTGTCCTTTTAAAATACAGTAAAATGTAGGGCTTTAATGCATTATAAGGAATTCTGAACCTGACTAATTTATCTGATAAAAATTGGCTTCATATTCACAAATAGAATTTATATAAACCCATGGATTTCCCATACAGAAAGTTGACATTTTACCTTTGGTGTCAGAAGTTGCATTGAATTTACTTGAGAAAGAGCGTTAGACATTCTCCAGTTCAACAGTAGTCACTAATAAGTTGGGATGGCAGCTGTTGTACATCTGAAGCTAACAAATGTTATGTGACCAGAGATGACTGGCATGACATGTGGCTGTAGCCTTTTCATACAGTTATGTTCTCAACTATTTTAAAAATGTCCACAAAAGTCCTTCAGAAATACTGTTCCCAAGCAGTTCATGGAAAACTGATCCTTTAATATTTACCCCACTCAGTTAGTTGCATATATTCACACATTATCACAGAGCGATAATCTAAAGTTTAAACAAAAATAGTAATACAAATTATTCATCTGGAAGTCATGTTCTCAGCACTGTGACTTGAGGCTGGATTCACTTGCTTGAAAGCACAGGGCATATATTAAATTTCCAGCAATCAATTATCATTTCAGCCTTTGTATCTGCAATCATAAATCCAGGCACATGCCCATATGGATAGACAAAGTGCAAAGACAGAACTGTCTTCCAGGCAAATTCCAAAAGCAAGTGTGAAGTTCAGTATTGAAATATCACTCCCTTTTCTGTCCTCATTCTCAAGCAGTATGGGCATTTTCAATCTATCTAATATTTTCCCAGTCTTCCTGGAACTTTTACCTTCATAATTTTTATATTGATAAAAAGTGTTGCTATCACTTTATGTCCATACCAGGTACTTACACACAAAAAGACTCACTGTAAGCATTTACAGGTTCCAACAGAGAAGAATTTCCAAAAATTAAATGTATTTCACCTACTTATTTCACACACAAGCAGAATACATCTCTCAACATGGTTCTGGCTATAAGTCACAATTTCTTTTGCCATTAGTGTTTTGCTACATTTTTTACATTTAATAGATTTAGAAAAGCTTTTTCTGGGGAAAAGTTTTTATTTTTGCTTTTTATTTTTATCTTCCAGTACTTGAATTTTCAGTGACTAGATTAAACATTTATACTTTAATAAAAGCCAAAAGAACATTTTAGCATTTAATAACTCTGAGACTAGGTCTGTTTCATATATACCCTATTTGTTACAATTTTACATGAACTGATCTTCAAAGTCAGGAGTTAACTGCTTTTCTCCCCTGATAGGAGAAATACAATTTGAAAGACAGAACAAAGTTGCCAGCCACCCATTTATTCCCATGTGTTTAGGAGAGGGTTTTGGCGTACAGAATGGAGGTCCTGGAAGGTTTCAGCCATTTGTAAAGTTACTTGAATTAGGCTTTGCCTGAAATGTCCTTACATAGCAGAGATGGAGAGGATTAAAATAAAAAAGTTAGCATAACACTAGGATTTGCTCAAACAGAAAACACAATCTATAGCTTATTCCAAGTAATGGCCAGTGAAAGAAATCAGACAGTATAACCGTAACTTTAGATTGCTTTTTAACAGTCTTTATATTAGGACAATACCTGGGATTGTATATTCACAGGTGAGAGAGTATGGTCACTTACTTGGGACTAGACCATTCAATGGCACAAGTAACAACAGGGTTAAGTATGTGGGGGGCAGAGTCCTTCCTTCAGGTGATATATTCACACTCAAAAAAGAAAATTTCATACAATTCAAACTTTCAGTTTCATCTTCTATGTAACCATTAAAATGTACAATACATCATGTGCCAAAACCTAGTATTTGAACAGTCAAGCACAGAAAAAACTTACTGAAAACATAGCAAATCATGAGGATATTTTAAAATTTCTGCTAATTCTGTCTAACATAATAGAGAACAGTCTGCAAGTATTACACAAGAAGTGAGAACTGAAGAGGAAATAGGCGGAAAAAGAAGTGACTCCACATCAACAAGATTTGACCAATGGAAGAGAACACAGTATGAAAAAAAAACATAAAGACAAAAGGAAATAATGAGATTTCATCTGTTACCTGTCATGTGTCCTCATAAAATCCCAGAACTTCTTGGTGCCATTCTGGGGGGGGAAAAAAAAAAATAAATCTGTCAGTAAAATGAATCTGAAGTGAAAACTGACTATAACGAAATTTAACAAAATTTTACCAGGCATTTCGTTGAAAACTTGGTATAGCTGGTTTTATTTATGAGACCATTATTCTGGTCTAGGTGCTAGAAAGCTATAAGCAGCTACGGTTTAACCATTAAAATAACCCATAGATCTAAGTTCTTCCATATCCAGAAATGGTGCTTACCTCCTTACTAAACTCGTTTGGGATCCACTAACAAGACATCTTTCCCTCTGACCCCTTATGAGGCCCAACAGCTGCTACTCTGCACTGCTCGTGGTGGTGAGGATACTGTCAAACAGCAGGCTTGAAGTCACAGCACTCACCCCAGATCTGAAAGACTTAAAATGGATTCTTTTCTCAAGTTAGGCCAATTTCTCTCCTCTGCTGTCTTAAAAGAACGACACCCACTACAGCACTGCTGAAATCAGTTCCTGAAAACAAGCATTCTTCCACAGATATAATGAACACAGACACTTGCTCACACTTACATTCTGTCTTCTGTAATCACCTATATTAATTCATACACACCAGTTAACAGAGATACATACAGAATTCTCTACCCTGCTTATTAGAAGTGTGATGGTATTTTTCATCTGAAATACAACTCCAGAGATTTCACCCCTAGGTGAGTTTTAAGTCTATACAGGAATCAATATACAACCACAGGAAATTATTTTGGTTGATACCTCTCTCTTATTAGCAAGGCAAAAACTAGACCTGCTGAAAACCTACATACCTAAAATATGCCTAATGTGAAAAGCAGCACAAGCTCTCTACTGTAAAGTATGGTTAAATGGGTGATCAAACCCTGAGCAACTGGTTAATGATTTAAAGCAGGTAAATGTGAACAATGAAAGAAGAATCAAGTTCAGTTGGTGGGTAAAGGTGCCAACCAACATAGACAGGCCCTTCAGCTCTATTACAGATGTCATGGCTACCAAGTACACAACAGCTGGTGGGGATTAGATAACAAGCACTCTGGTTCAGAGATTAAGCTCCTGAGCTTTATGAGTTTACCAAGCTTTTTGGAAGAGAGACTGCTTGCTTGCTAGCTGGGTTTGCCTTCATTCCCACAACTCTAATTATAAACAGTTGTTCACCTCAAGAGAAACTCTAGTCTACTCTTCCATTGGTGTCTGTGCATACCTTCTGTGAGCATTGACAGGAATCAAACGTGTGCATTAGAGGAGACGCCCTGTTTAAATTCAATATAATGTTGAAAGAGAAATAAAGACAGCAAATTCTCAGTGTGAACTGAAATATTAATGCCGTTGTTTTATCAAGCTGAGTGTATATCCAATCCGTTACACCTGGTGAGAGATAGAGGAACAGCTCTGCAGGACTGTGACACAACACATAGTTGTAATACTTGAACTTAATAGCATAGGCTATATCGTTTGGTAAGATAATTTAAGGTATTAAATGTCTAGGGTCTGCTCAATACTTTTGTAGGTTTATTTCTACCTGTAAGACATGTTAGTGGGATTTTCTCTTGTTTGCAGATTGCTGTGCAATTTTGTATTTGACATGAGTAAGCTGGGAAACTGAGGACCAAGGATAATGTCTTCTGCATGTACCTTCATATTGTTTCTCCAGTTTCAAACTTCCCCAAAGGGTAAGATGTCCTAACATCATCCACTCTCCCTTTGTAGTGTCCACTTGTGAGAAATGCAGGTGTCCAGCTGATAGAGAAGACAAAAGGCCTGAATCAAGGCTCCCCTTGCATTAATTTAGACTACTAGTCCTACGATACTCCTTCCTAACATATGATCCCAGCAACAATCTTCCTGGCTCTTCCCTCCTGCCATCATTTTGCAAATTACAGAACCTGATTGCATTGGAGCACTTATGAAAGGGTTTCAAATAGCTGAGGAAAATTACACCCTAGAGAATGATCCTCATCCAGATGGGATCCATCAGATTTGAATGACCTTTTCTCAAGGATGAGCCCCATTAGCATTAACAGAATCTACCTCACAGGCGTGCACATAATTTTTAACAGAAAGTAAAAGAAGGAACTTACTACCTAAAAAGAAATTAATCAGAAAATAAAATCTATATTTTCTATTTTCCAAATGGCTGGACAGCACATAAGACACTTTCTCTAGAATATGATCTGATTAGTTTAATATCCAAATTCAAAACCAGACACAGGCTAAATTAATTTGAGTCTGTCCATCCAAGATGTTGGTTATCATCATACGCTCTGACTGGACAATATTTGGTAAACTATTTTCTGCCTATATTTGAATAAAAAAAAATATTTCATATGATTAACCTGCACCTGTCCAAATAAATAAATCAATAAACAAAGGAAACATTCCAACATCTCATTGTTTACAGTGGCAGAAACTCAAATGAGCCCCATTCATGCCCCATTGTCCAAGTCAAATGTAATTTGAACCCAACCGTATGGAGCTGAGTTTCTATTGTACCCAATGCGTGGTTCTTTCCTAACAGACTCGTATGAAGGTTGCTAATTATTAATAGCATGTAAACAGTTACCAATGGTTCTTATGCTGCTTTACATACTTTACAGAACATTAATTCTAACCAGTTTCTAACCACCTATATCAAGCTGTATGTAATATCTCTATCTTATCTTTAAGACAAAAATATTGCTGAAACTGATCAAGATTCAAGCTTTCAAAAGCCAAGTAGCCATGATTCCTTGTAACCTGTTCCATTCCATATATCCTGACCGTTGACAATGCTCTCCTATCACCACAGTTACAGTTAGTTGGAAAGAATTAAAGGCATCAGTGGTCAACATCATTCCCAAAAAAGAGAAGTATCTTTGTGAAATACAAAAGCTCTCTCAAACCCTTAGCACTCTTCATTTTAATTATATTTGCATTATTATAAAATAGTCCCTTCTCCAATGTCTAATAAGGAACAATCAAAGCATCTCTCAATGAAGTGAGAGAAGCAAGTATAATTGATCACTGGGAGATTTAAACAGTGATGATGGGAAGGAGAAAGTATATTATTACATTTGAGAAGGATTTTAAAAATTATTCTTCAAATAGGAAATGTGTCCTTTGATGTTTTACAAAAACAAACATGTCAAAATTATTTTATATTAGTTTTTATCCGTTTGGAACAGTAATTCTGATACTGCAACTACCTTGTATAATACATATTTGATTTAGTAAATCTTTAATCAGAAAGTAATCACACTCTAGTTCTGTGCTCAGTGATCAGGTTCGGTGATGTTGCAATGCTGAACTAGTGCATATAGCATGTGTAAGTTAATAAGGCTGTATTCCAGAAGAGGCAGCATGTGAGACAACTTCATTTCATGCTACACAGGAGACAGATTACTTACATAAGCACAAATTGCATAAGAAAGCCGTATCAGGTCAGCTGAGATGTCCATCTTGCCTAGTATCCTGTCTCTAACAGTGAAAGGAGAATTTAAGAACAGAGGAAGCATATAGCAATGCTTCCCCTGAATACTCTTCCAAGCCTCTGATGAAAGGCAGCTGAAGGGTGTCAAAAGACAATCCCTCAAAAAGGCATCCAAATTAAACACAGTCCTCCCCCATTCCGAAAAGCAAGCACAAAAAGCCATTTCTGTACTACTGGAATGTGCAATAGGGGGTCACAAGTCCTGCTCATCTTGTCTATAAGACTAATTTGATAACAGCATTGACAACTTAGTCAGAATTACAACACTGTGCTACCAGCTTGACAGTCTGCACAAGCAGAACTCGATCCCTTTTGGTTCAAGTGATTCCAGGGCAATCATGCACTGCAAAGAGCTCTCTGCTAGACAAGTGTTGACAGTGGATCCAAGTTCAGCAGATGTGACACCTACCAGCAGAGAGCTGTTTATGATGCCACCCATACTTGATCTCCACATTCTCTGTCCTCCTTCCATCCTTGAAATCAGTTTCCTAAGACTCTTCCTGCACCAGCTCATTGCCATAATTACAGGCAGAAGCCTGTTCACACCGCCTGTTATGGAGAAGTTGGACTTGGCTGCAGCCTATAATCAAAATACCATTCTTTACCATTAAAATGCCTTAATAATCACTGCCACAGGGATATCACTGTCCTGTGGTTTCCTCCACTACCTTGGGCAGTACAATGTCTGAAAAACATGGTCAAATTGCTTTCAGGATACCTATACAAAGGGGAACTTTTGCTTACTAGAGAACTCACCTAGAACTTAGCTCAGGCTAGCCAATGAAGATAAAAAGGACATGACACGCTAACGATGTAGGAAGAAATATTCAGTGGCACTAATCTTATGGTGATACAGGCTGTGCACCACAGGTGACAGACCCTGGACACAAGTCACCTGGGAGTTTCCCTGTACTCTTCTAATGCTTTCCACCCTCTTTTCCCTGAGGGCAGCACCCATACATAATCTGACACCTAAGAAGCTCTTGAACCAGCTCATACGTCAGCTAAGTGTGTCTCCACAGGGACCAATACTCATCTCAGTGTTACACTGGTACCACCCTGGGTCTCCAAAAAACCCCCAACCAAACCAACCCCCCCTCAGTTTGGCTGGGGTCTCTACTGTTGCACACAGCCCTGCTGGGACTCAAGACAATTTCTCTGTAGATGCAGCTTTTTCAAATGGAGGGAATAAATACTTGAACACAATTTTAGAGAGACTGATGTAGGCCTCTCCCCAAGAACCATCTCCAAAGACCCTCCTAAAGAATAGGATCTGTTTATAAATAATGAAAGTGAGTTAGAGCTGTGATGCCCCAGTTATAAATAAGAAGACCTGCACCTTTCCAACGCTACTGAGTTGCGAGATGAGGAAGAGAAAGGGATAGTGGCGCAGCAGGCCATGCAGCTAAAGGTAACCTAGGTACAGCGCCACACTAAGGCTGGCATGGCAGAAGTCTGTAAAACCATGAATGACATGGAAATGGTGAGTGTGAAGCAATTACTCACTATTTCTCCTAATACAGAAGCACTATGTCATAGCTGGGTACCTGAGGAGAAAGGCTAAGGCTGATCTGGGCACTGAACTGTCTCCTTTCAGAGAAGTTTGCCTTCCTTGTTCTATGTATAAAACCATTAACTGACAACTTCTGAAACACCTGCATGCCAACTGTTTTACATATATGTTTTAAGCATGTGTAATTAAAGGTTTATACTTCTTAGATTTTCTTAAAAGTTTTATTCTGAAGAGTAAACTGAAAACATCTTGGTGCATCAGGTGCAAAAACACTCACAAAACCTCTTTAAATACTTCTTTCAACTCTATGTAATAATTGTTTCACAACATCACACAAGAGCGTATAAAATAAATCCTCAACACCCAGGTTTACAGTAACGGATTTCCTGTAGTTACTCTGTTGGGAGTTCAGACCATTCAACAAATCAAAATTTATGTTGGATTGTCACTGATTTAAATGACTTCTCATAATGAGCTCTGGACAGACAAAACATGACTGAAGCAGAAACGATACTTATCCAAAATCTACTTAAAGCTTCTTCTATCTTATTTGTCTTATTTAAGTATTTAATAATTTAAAAAGCAGCTGAATTAAAGGTACTGTCCTGTGTCATCCCCCATGTTTATCCACAGAAAACTTCTGCTCGGACAGACAAAGCCAAAGTTGCCAAGAACTGTAAAGTCACAGCAAAACCACCTCAGTAATAAGGGTTCATACCTTGTATTACAGATTTTTGAGGAGACTGGTAACAGGCCAAGCAGGCACCTCACTTAAAATATTGGAGATCTGTGTCCAAAATAAGCAAACTAATTTCACATATGCCACTAAAAGAGAAAAAAAAAATCTGTCCGTGACAATGATTAACTTCTTAACTGTTTACATTACAGGAGAGACAACACAACGTTTGGCGACCCATTGTGACTGGCACTGACCATATGTAGTGGGAACAGTTCCTGTTCAATGATCTTACAATTCAGTTAGAGCCCAGACAAAAGTTAGTGTAAACAAACAGAGGCAGCTAAGGAAAAAAGACAAATACATTATGGTATAGATAAGCTACATGCACAAGTTATGAGGGTTAAAACAGCAAACAACTGTCACAATCCTCTAGCCTCTACCAGTTGGACTGGGTTTAAAGCAGTCATCTAAGAAGTAAAAGTTCCATGTTTGTGAAAAAAATCCAACTTGAGAAGTTGAAGCAATTATGACATAAAAATAACTCTGTCCTCATTGCTCCATTTACTCTGTTTCTATGCTCCTAAGACACCAAAGCGGTTATGTCCTTAATGTAAAGGGACTATGACCAGTCTTAATGCAATAAAATAATATCGCTATAGGTAAAGAAAAACAGATAAGAGAATTAATTGGCAAATAACGGTTGTAAACCAGAGTCAGCAAAGCCAAGCAAGAGTGCAGTCCGTGCCTAATGATGTACATGTAACAAAACAGTAAAACTCCCTAGAGGAATAATCAGATTTTGCTTTTTTCTGTTCTCAAAAATTTTTTTTAAAGTATGAGGGTATTGTTTTTCTTTAAAAACATGTAAAACTGTTTTTCTATGGCACTCATTTTCACATTCAACCAATCTTCTATAAATTTATCTACCCAGTTAATATCCATGTGTGCAGCAATGCCTCTATCTGGAAATTCACTACGCATTCTCTTTTTGAGGTGTCTACTTTTTGTCCAGAACCACATGGTAAGAAAACACCAAACTTGTCACTTTATTAGATGGGTTTTCATCAGGTTAATCCAGATGAACAGCACACCTGGGGAATCCAGTAACTGACTCAAGAAACAGACAAAAAATCTACACCAGTGCAGCCAGCTCCTGCAGCCTCCTGCCACCTTTATTTCCTTAAGTGGTTTTAGCGTAATGCTTTTCAATCATATTCACCTTCTTATGTCCAACAAAAGCTGCCAAGAAGTAAATTCACAATAAAAGCAACTCAGGAATTCATTACTTTTTGGTTTATAAAAGATATGATCCTACTATGGGAAAATATGTCCTGAAGATGTATATTAGCTGCTGCTTCTCCTTCAGTCACAGCTCCCAGGCTAAACAGAGTGGACTTCCCCTGTGGTAAACCCAGCAACACAGGAGATGCTGGATGCTGAAAGTTAAGCCCTCGTGCCTCTGTAAATGAACATTTCCATTCCCTTCCCCACCCTCTACACAAGAAGTGCTCCTATCAGTTGACATTTCCTTGTTACATTTCTTTTTTCAGCTTAATGGAACCTGATGTCACATCTGTAGCAGCTTTCAGTGGAAATACATGAAGATTTATAATAGAATATAAACCATTTATTGCCAGCTGAATTATTAATGCTATAACTCTTTGTTATATCTAATCAATACGTAATGTTTCCAGTGTCCACAACGATGTACCCACAGAAGCTGTACTTCTAGGCCAGACTCAA
>NW_010099910.1:0-18552 GCF_000699245.1 Pterocles gutturalis | reverse complement strand
TTTTTGCCTGTCATACAATTAGTGACCAAATTACCTTGCACTGTATGAATATTTTTCATAGTATTTTCAACACTGTGCCACATACTAAAATTATGTAAATAAATAAACCACCAACTTTGATCCCCAAAAATCCACAGTTCAGGATTTTTTTACAGAAATAAACCATTACTAGTCAACATGATACTGTGAAACCTGTAAAGAGCTAGTTTGGACTTGTGAAGTTTTCCAGATAAAAATAAAATAAAATAAAATAAAATAAAATAAAATACCTACTCCAAACACTTTAAAAGTTTCATTGTTTCCTGTTGAATATTTTTATTGGATTAGTAAGTTAGTGGGGTGGTTTTTTGTTTATAGAAGCTAGAGAGCTTCAATGCTGTATCTAAAAATCTACTTCATTAACAAAAAAACAGTGCAAAGGAACAGTCAAAAATTCAAGGGCAATTAATATTCAACTTTTTAATCTAAAAGAAAAAACCTGTCCTGAACAGACTATTTTGCATATGAAAACTGTTTGAAATAATGACTTATCACAGTTTTTTCTGCCTACTTCAAAGGTTTGATTTGTGATAAGCAGGGAGAAACTGTCTTCTTTTTATATAATTACAGATTTCATAGAAAGTATTACATACCTTTCAAAATGAAAGGAAGCACTTTTAGCTGGCATAAAACCATGCAACTCCATTAAAATAAAATAATGAAATCAATAGAATAATTGTAATTTGCATCAGTTGAGTGCCTGGCCCTTTTTTTTTTCCCTGTGAATGTATACATCAGTATTAGGGAAGTCTTATGCTTAGCTATCATATTACATAACTACTAATTTAAATGCAAAGTGTTGGTGTTAAACTCAGTCCATCCTAGGGTGCAGTCCTGTAACAGTGTAAGTCAACCGAAGCCCAGGCTGCTCCTTTTTTTACCCCAGCTGCGCATCTCTGCTCTGCCCCTACCCCATCACTGACATTTGTGTAACCACACAGCAAGCTGGTTCCACGAACTGATCTGATTTTAAAAAAGGGCTCTACAATAAAACCTGATAAAAAAAAAGGTTTTTAGTAATTAACACGAATATAATGCCATTATAGACATACCGAGTTTGCACCAATGACTACTAAAGAGAACAGTCTTGGTCTGCGCAAAATTACTCCAAGAGGATAGAGATGTATCTGATAAAGAGTGTTCTAGAGAAAGACACATGCACACAAAAAAGCCTAAATTACAATTTCAGTCCACACCCACTAATCCACTCCATCAGACTGCACACGCTGGAGTAAATGAAGCCTCATCTTCAAAAGCAATTTTCAGAATTACTTGCTGATGTTGAAGAACTACTTCAAAAGAGTTTAAGTGTTATGGAATTTTACTGTTTTTTAAACAAGCCACTGTTTAAGCTCAGGAGGAAAGGGGGAGGGAGTGTTTGTTTTTTAAACAAAGCTTGTAAGATTTCATTACTGAACTATCCAGAATGTTTATTTTAAAAGCATTGTGATTACAAATAATGGCATTTTGCAGTTTTTATCCTACCCGTATTTAAATATTTCAGCTAGAAATGACTGTTTTTAGCACCTTTGTGGAATCTGCATCCAAAAATACACAAACTGATGACATTTCAACAACATTAAAAATGAACATTCTATCTGAAGCACAAATACTACTGCTGCTAATTGGCTTTAACTAACAAATTAACAATTCCAGCAGTGAGACGAAGCTAGCTAAGTTCATGGGGACAATTCCTCCCGTACATTAAAGAACAACATGCCAACTCCAGCTGACACAGCAGTTCTGGGCAGGGCAGGGAGAGCTGCTGCGGTCTCCACTACACTCATTTTATTTACAAGGATCTTGAACAAGAGACAGAGGTGCACAGCACTATGTGACAGCAAACTCTTTGAGGCATGGACTTCACTTCTTATCTGAAATTAGCTGCAAGACATAAAGTTACTTCTTAAAGAACTCATAATGTATACCAAGTGGAGGCCACACCAAGGATACCTCAAGAGACATAAAACCTAAGGTCATAGACTATAATGTTTACAACCCATATCAATTTTCTCTTCAAAGTGAGGATTATTCTGGTAGGAGTTTGTAATGAAAGTGCAAACAGATGGTTATGGCAATAGAGTTTACTGTTCAAAGGTGCAATTTTTTTTCACAGTTTAGGAGGTAAAATAAACAATGGAGAATGCATTAATTTATTCAACTGTTAACGCAATACTGGGCCAAGCCACTTTGTTCATTTTATGTACATCAACTGCCAGAACAATTACAACTAAGATACCTGATGTGTAAGTAAACTTTCTCCTATAATCCTCTGGAAGTTTACTTTTCAGGTCACAGTTTGTTTTTTTGTGTGTACTTTTCAACAATGGAGTTGTTGCAGTTTAGCTTGGCATTCAGCTATCAGTAAGATCACTTACCTTTGAATTAAATTTATAAAACATGAGAATTAAGCATATATAAGTACACAAAATTAAGTCAAATCTCCTTTCTCACCTTGTTTTTCTGTTTTTAATATACATCATTATTAAGAACAATTTCACATACATATCAAATATGCTTTATTCTGAGGCAAATATGCAGCAGCATACTGAAATCTATTCTACAAAGAATAAGGATATGGTGCTTGCATTGAGAAACACAATACAGAAGTCAAATTTATGACTTTTCTCACATCATTTTATTTTAACTAAGTTAAAAGACCTGACTGTGACATTTCAGACTAGTGATATTTAGTGACAGGCAGAAGAAATAATTCTGCACTCATCGTAACATACCTAGACCCATTATTTCTGTAGTAGCTATTTCAAGATAGAGTGAAATTCAATATAAAGTACCCGTTGTAGTCTGAGACCCCACAGTAGATGAGGAATCTCACTTGATATTCTTGAACTCCCTCCTGTACTCATCCTGTGCACTCATTAGTCAAAATATCCTTTCAACCCCTAAGGAAAAGGACTCTTCCAATGAAACATACTGGACAAACACTGCTTTGCCCCAAATCACATTCCACAACTCATGATTCCCCTGACCACTTAGTGGTATAGCACCCCAAAGAATTTGGGACTGCTGAAGAGAACCTCATGTGCAATCTCTGACTCAGAGAGACAGACATCCACCCCACTGACTTCGCCTGAAGTTAAGTCTCTCATGTCATCTCTGCAGGCGCAGCAGGGAGAGGAGCAAACACAAGTATAGCAAGTAGGAGAAAATGAATCTTAAAATCAGTCCCAAGGCAACCACTACGCCTACAAGCATAATTTCTTCTTCTTTGCTACCCTAGGTCATGACCCTCATCCAAAAGAGGAAGGAAAGAAACTGTCCTTTCATCATTAATTTCACTATGCCATTCAGGAAAACAACACTGACACCACCATAAAGCCACAGTTTAAGTTGCCACTGGTATTTCAGCCAAATGCTAATCACCACCATCAATTGTCTAATATTTCTTATTACCTCTTTAGTCATTCTAACAAATACCACTGCAACTTATACAGGGTCTGATTAAAATCTCTGGTTGACAAAGAGCCAGCAGAAAAAAAAAAAAAAAAAAAAACAAAACACCCCTATCCCCCCTGCCACAGTAGTGGACCACTCCATTTTTAGATAGATAATAAAGCTATATTCAAAAACTATGCAGTTGATGAATACTGTTCTAAATTCAGAAACAAAAACTACTGACTAGGTCACCTGAAGCAGAACACTGATAAGAAAAAGCCTATGTATAGTCTGTTGTATTGTTAAAATTGGACTTAAAAAATAACACAGAAAACAATCCATAATGCATAACTTCAGTTACTTGGTTTTGCAAAAGCACCTGTAAAGCAATAGCATGGATTGCATAAGTATGGTTTTTAAAAGTAATTAAGAAATCTATTCATTTACTTATAACTTCCAAAGCACAAAATATTTCTGGTGCAGAATTCAAACCAACGCAGGAACAATATAGCTCAATGAACTGAACACCTTGCATCACACATCAGTCTGGTACACGCCAACAAAGAACCAGCATTAACAAGATTGACCAAGGTTAGCAAGCACCACTTGGCAGATCCTAAGTTTCAACACAGTTGGGAACAAAGCCAGGTGCAGCACCACAGTGTCTCCATGGTGAAGAAAGAGCAGGGAAGGACACCTCCTACACACCGAGTCTCACAGGAACTCAAGGTTACTGCTTACAGACAAGGTCCCGGGATTTTTAGCATGTCTCTTCAGCAGTACTGAATACTGTTAAGCATGTTGAAACTATTTATTGCTGTTTCTGTTGGCCCCTTCAACAGAATACCAAGACACCTGAAGCTCTAAGGCTTTATCCTGAGCATGCAATGGCACGAACCCAGCATACACAGAAGAGCCTAAAATCTTAGAACAAAGTTTACAAATTTGCTCCACAGATTCAGAAGGGCTGGTCTGAGAATGAACAATTAACTTCCAGAAGTACTACAGACAATTGCACACCTTCTCTTGCAGGAGCAAGACACACTCTTCTGACCAAAAAGTATACAAAGCATAGCACTGCAGAAAGTTGTTTCTTTTCTCTTTCATCCTCTCCCCAAGGCACAACTGTTAGGTGTGGTTTGTCATCCCACTTAATGCAGTCCTGGAAGGCATGCCACTGCTCTATCATCAGGCTGCAGAAGAATGCACAGAGAGAGAGGAGGGAAGACACAATGCCAACTGGCATTCATCTGTTTGCCTTTTTTTTTTTTTTTCTGAGAAATACTTCAAAAGCAAATATTCCAACAGTTTTTCCGTTTAGTGAAATAGTCTCCCTAACTAGCTTGTTTTCAGCCCCGGGTGTGATGAGATCTCTACTTCCCCCCCCCCCAACATAATTCTTACACTTAAATCTTGACATTTATATTATTACTTTTACAAGTTAATCTTTCTCTATGGAGCGTACCATAATGCTCTAGGGAGGTTCGTACGTTCCTGTGAGTCTTGTGAGAGTTCTGAGGTTTTGACTCCTAGACAGATCAAAGGGAAAGTAACAAGATAAAAAGACACAGAGTCCTCCAGACTGACAGGTCAACAATCTCTCCTCGACAAGAAAAAGGGATGGTTTACAGAAATAATAATGGAAACAATCAGGTTTCAAATTTGGAGGACCTATCCCATAAAGTCCTAGAGTAGTCATTTCTATACTAATGATTACTGACTGGCTTCACGGAAGAGGAGGCCAATAATACCACCTTTAACTTATCTGAGCAGTACAAAACATGAGTTAACAGTTCAAATTTTAGGCCGTACAAACTGCAGTGCTATGGACCTGCAGGAGCAAGTCCAGAGGAGGCCACAAAGATGGTCAGAGGGCTGGAGCACCTCCTGTGTGAGGACAGGCTGAGAGAGTTGGGGTTGTTCAGCCTGGAGAAGAGAAGGCTCCGGGGAGACCTTAATGCGGCCTTTCAGTACTTTAAGGGGGCCACAGGAGAGATATCTGGGGAGGCACTCTTTATCAGGGAGTGTATTGACAGGACAAGGGGTAATGGGTATAAGCTGAAACACGGTAGATTTAGATTAGATATACAGAAGAAAATTTTTCACTGTGCGGGTGGTGACGCACTGGCCCAGGTTGCCCAGAGAAGCTGTGGATGCCCCATCCCTGGAGGGGTTCAAGGCCAGGCTGGATGAGGCTTTGAGCAACCTGGGCTAGTGGGGGGTGTCCCTGTCCATGGCAGGGGGTTGTAACTAGATGATCTTTAAGGCCTCTTCCAACTCAAACCATTCTGTGATTCTGGGATTCTATTAAATGTCACTCTAAAGAGCAACACAAGCCTTTGCAGACCCAGTGAGCCAGAAACTGCCTACCTATGTCCAATATCTTAAAAGTGTCAGAAATGTTACAATGCTGAAAGCAGAGTGCTAAGTAGTGACACACATGAAATTGTAAAACAGCTCTGCCAAAAGATTTGATAGACAACGTTTCTTCTAATCCTCCTCCTTCAAAAGCTCAACAAGCTTAAGTGGCCAAATAATAACAAAGGTAGCTTTTAAAGCCAAAACAAAAGTGAATGAAGTCAAAAGTGGTAGCTTATTTCAGCAGTTCAAGATAAGAACATATACAAGAGCTATACAGGTTCATATCCAAAATAAATTTTTAAATTATTTACAATACACAAATTTACCTGTTTCCCCTATTTTTTCCACATCTTGACTTCCAGCTCAGTTTGTTGGAACATGCAATTTTTGGTCAAAAAGCACTGAACTGTTGCAACTCCAAACACATTACTTTCTAAGTAAAAAAATACTGTTAATCAAATTGCTTTAGACTTTGCCTAAAATAGGATTAAACAGAAACAATGCGAATGAAGACTGGCCACATCAACGAGAGGAGCAAAAATATAATTTTATTCAGCAAAGTTGAAATTTCGAATGTTTATAAAAATACATGCTAAGGATCTTAGTGTCTGGCCAGACCCATTTACAGTTTAGAATCATTTTATGCAGCAAAACAAAATGCTAGATCCATTCCAAGTCCACAGATAACTATTACAGCTAATTAAAACATCAGCTAAAATGATAAATATCATTAAAAAGATTCCTTAAAACAATAACACCAAGTTACCAAATTCTGTGTAGTTGATCGCATAGTCAGTACTCTCACTCCTAATTTAAATGATCTTGTACATGATGAAAATCATACAGAATCACTCAAATTATGTTATGCTTTTTGATTATATATACCATTTTGAAGCATATCATGCAGAAAATCCAGTAATTTCAATGAGCACATATTAGACTCTTCGGAAAAAACAATTTTCTACATTAAGAATGAGATCTAGAGTCAGATTCACGCATAGATGCAGCGGTTTAATTCCAGAAAGAACTCACAAATTAAAACTGAAACTACAACATTGAACATTTCTGAAATCTTAAGATGTGAATAATGCACAGTGTGCTTTATCAGCTTGCTGAGGAATTCTAGTCTTTTAAAACAATTGTTTGTATTTGCTTACTAAATATGCACCTTGATCATATGCAGCATGACATATCAGAACAAACATCTGGCTTAAAAGAACGAAGCTCAAAGTCTCAGTGGAAATGTTGTTTTCTATGCACACTTTTTTTTCCACTATCTTTTTTTTTTTTTTTTTTTTTATAATGTGATCTGCTATACAACTCTGAAAACCACACTATTTACTGAGGACTGTGGAGGGAAAAGAAGGTGGGGAGATGAGAGGAAAGTGAGAGGACCAGATTCCAGAAGAAACACTCACACAATTACTAGATGATACACAAATGCACTTTGCACACACTGAACACACAGAACAGATCTTATGCACTGCAACACAAAGAAAAGTAACTATTTCAGAAACAGATAAGAATTTGAAGCACTAGGTAATTAAAAATACCAGAAGAAGGCATCCCTAGCTACAGGAGAAAGAAAGTTTAAAAGCACAGCGAACACCACCTACATTTTTACCCTTGTGTACTTTTCCCTCTCTACATTAGGAAAAAAAATCCTCTTGGAAAAAAAAAACATCTTGCACATACACACAGAGGGTCACAAAAGCTATGAAAGAGATACTTAACACAGGTTCCTGAGCAGATGACAAGCCATTAAACTTTCACCTTTAGGTAGTTATGATGATCTGATGTCTCTTTTATGATATCTCCCATTTTTTTTAATTAAAATCTACAATGTGTTTAACAAGCAATTCTTTCATCAATCTTTGATGTATTTTAGTTATAAAGCAATGACAGTTTTCAGTTCAGTCTCCTTAAAGTTCCAGAGGAACCATTTTCCACTCACTTGCTCTGAAAGCCATTAAAACAACTTGATGAAGAACAGCAGCAGGGGGCTAATAGAAGCCAAGGCTTAGTAACAATCTTTAGGTTTTTCTCCTAAGACTTTCTCACAGACCCTCCTCACAAAGGTCCTCAGGGCTTTTCATCATCTCCTTTCTCCCCATCCCCCCCAAAAATCGGTTCAAAGTCACAGATGCAACTAGCTCCAGGTTCTGCTATTTTCTTAATTTCACATCTACTGTTCAATTTTGATAGACTCAAATGAAATCTGATTCCCATAGGGGTGGTCATCTCATCATCTTCCTATTGGGAAAAAATAATACACAGAGAGATTCAAGATGTAACATCTTCTAACCTGTCACCTGTTCTGAAGAGACAGAGAAATGTATCTGTTACTTAAAAGTATATACAACTGGCATTCAATTAGTTGAATTAAATAGTGATTAATTGATTAGTGATTTATATACAGTTCTGTGTTTTACTGCAGTATTTCTGAAACCTTCATAATGACAGTGACACTGTAACAGCTTAAATCTTGGGATATAAACTAAAGAACTATGCAAGCCAACTGCAAATAATCTTCAAGCACTCTTTAAAAATGGGAACTGCCTGTAACAAATAGTAAGTTCTTTGGTTATAGTTTCATGGAAATGTAGAAATCAAAGTTTTATGGAAACTAGAACTATTAGGACAGTACTTGGGCTGATCAGAATCAGTAAAGCATACTTCTTTATCTGTGTTTTTCTGTGCTCACCACCATTTTATTTCTTTATTATGAGGCCAGCTGAAGTATAATCTTTGTTGTTCACTAGTTTTGGGGAACTCTGGAACTCCAGAGCTCTACAGACTGTTCAACTGCTGTATTCAAGTGATGCTGCTGTGGTCAAAACACCGCATGTGGCATTTCTGCAACATGAACAGCTTCTTCCATGAAGGAGGGCTATGGGACATTCCTATTCATCCCAGATTCCAGTTACAATCCCTTGTTCTTTTAAAAACTAGAGCTACAGTTACAGTACACATGGCTAGGAGAAACAGGGACTAAAGGAGGGCAGATACATGTCTCCTCATCTTGAGGACAGGGGCAGCACATGTGAGAGATCTGAGGTCAGGAAAGACAGATGGCGGGCATTCCCATTACAGCTAAGTCACCTCTTGTCCTTACAACATTGAGCTTTATGTTTTCCAGTTGGTGACTCTCTCAGTTTGTGTTTCTACCTTATTTTAGCAAGCTCATATTTGCAAAACAAACTGGGAGAATGTTGTGGAATAGACATATAGATGTCCGAGAACAAATCTTATTAATATTTTCTCAGAGCAACATCAACAATCATACTTTCTGTACCTCCCCCTTCTTCTAAAGTAATACGCCATTAAAATGTTAACAAGATCTGTTTTTTAATGAGATTTTACTTAATTTTCTTTTTAAAAAGAAGACATTCTAAGTCAGTGAACTGACACACAGTCCTATCATTAAACACACAAAAGGTTTCCGTTGGCTTTGTGAGATAGTTGTATCATAAATATTGGAAAAGGATCCATCACAAATATAAACTAAAGAAGTCAGAGAAGTAAAGAAACAATATCCTAAGGAACAGGAACAGTTATGTATAATTTTCTACAAGCATACAATCACTTTACAGAATTGAAAAAATGTAAGGCTGGAAGGACCTCACAAGATCACTCAGTACAACTCTCAACAGTGGCAGGATCAAACATATGTTATGTGAGTGCTATATAATACATGCCAGATACAGAATATGTGTCTGAGCGTTATCCAGTCAGAGCCTCCACTCAGGCTGTTCCAGCATTCAAACTATTCTACCAGTTGTGCAATTTTAGGTTTAAAATAAATACTCGCAATACTATGTATGTAATAGCACTGTAAGATTGTTATGCTAGAAGTACATGACCTAGAGTTTGACATGAATGTTACCGCAGAAAAAATATTTAAAGTCACCGTTAGCATGACTTCTTTCTGTATTAGTTTTCAAGTATTAATGCTCACTCCTCCAGGAGGGTAAACTTTTATTTTCCTGTATTTTCTATTTTCAGAGAATGAACATCCCTCACCTTTAGGAGTTTAGACTCATTTCCCTATAATGTATTCATCACCGCTCAGCACATCTGTCCCAGCAAATCCCATTTCCTGTTCTATTCATGAGGCTCAGCAACCTGGAGCTTTAGTGATTGCCGCCACACTTTTCCCATGGCCTTCTCACCTCTCACCCCCCCCACGCACCCCGCTCCCATTGTTTATCATCTGTTCTCCCCTGCTGCAAACTGCTGTCAGATGTTCACTTATCCCTAATCTTACTCGCTGCCTTTGATATTCTTTCTAATCCAACAACCTGTCAACTGGGGCATCAGCCCATGTCCAGACCAGCTGCTCTGTCACAGGCCGTAAGATTCCCTCTCAGCTCCAAGAGGTATTTAAAGGATTTTGACACAGCAACCGCAACGTGAAACAAATAATTAATGCTGTTTTGATCAGTGATCAGGGCTTTAGTGTGACATGAGCTGACCACTAAGAAAAACGGAGCTTTACTTTGTTTAAACTTCAGTAAACTTTAGAGTTACTGTATGAACAAGATTTTGATCAATGTCTGAAGGACAGTACCAAAAAGCTAAGTTCTTTAACTTGTTTAGTTAAAAATTATGAAGAGTAATTAATCAGAATGCAAGTCAGAAGGGCAGTTAACTTTATACGCCTGCTGTGTAAAGCATGCTTATTTACGCAACATCGACTTGCGTAGAGTTTTCAAAGCACAGAAGCTGACCTTTTATGAGTTACAGCTGAAAACACAAATGTATTTTAAATATGGCAGCAGTTGAGGTAAAAATTCTTATTTAAAACACACTTGTATTTTCAGGAATATAATAAAGTATAGTTTCATCCAACATAGACCATCAAAACCAGGCATTTTAAAGAATATTCCTATTTATAGAAAATATATTATTTCCATAATATTCAGATTTGCTATAAACATTTGAAATGTTACAGTGTTCAACTGCTTTAAAATATACCAAATACATATAATGTCACAGATGAAATTATTATTGAAATGACAAATTTTTAATACTGGGAAAAATAATTTTCTGCTATTTAAGCAAACATATGTATTTTGATGCAAACTGAAAAATAAGTAAAGCGTTTAGTTGTTGACGAACATGAATACTATTTTATTTCTGAGATCTAACTGCAATTACTACAAAAGAGATGGTACCAAACGAGTCAAAGAAGTCTACTTTATACCCTACAGTACTTGTATTTCACACACAAAAAGTATAATAAAAATCTCAGTGATGGATCTTATAACATGGTTCATTCACTTAGAACTAAACCACTTTCATTCTTAGGGCTTGTCTATACCAGGACATCAAGAAAATGAATCTGAAATAAGTACCTTGATGAACTTGAATTCTGCTAGTTAAACTCCATTAAACCCCTGTGTGGACACAGTCATTCCGCTTAGTTTACTGCTCCCTTAGGGCATGCACTGGAAAGTTAACATGGATTGAGGTAGGGTATGAATTCAAAGTGCAGTTGTACTTTGAAAATGGTTTAACATAAACAGAACCAGACGCTTTGTTGTAGAATGAGACATGGAGTTAATCAGGAAAGTCCTGTGTAGACAAGCCCTTGCAGGTGAGACTACTGGAGTGGTATTGTCAAAGCCACTGGTTTTCAACCTCTTCATCTGCAGACCTGGAAACATCTTCCAGGGAAGCTGCAGACCTTGGTAGCCCATTAAAATCTGCTGATAATTTATCTGCTTTTCTTAGTTGATTAACGTGGATGACCTACAAAGCAGTCCAATGGCCCTCAATGAGCTATGTATCAGAATTTGAAAAATACTGGTTTAAGCTAACAGCTTAAATACCTCTTTCTAATACTCAGTCTTAACTTCAGAGCTCTTGCAGAGTCACCCAATTAGTCTAGCTATTGATGACATTAAATGAGATTTTAATGTTCAGTTATGTCAGTGTAGACCCATTTCACCCCTGTGCATGGATGCTACAGAAGATCCTTCTTTCCAGTGACATTTGCTGTCATAAAATTTGTGAAATCATAACATGACTGACCTAAAAATGCAAAGTTTTGTCACTGTCAACCACTTTTCATGTATTTACTTCAAAGAATCCTACATTCACTTGTCAAAGCATGCTGGATAAAGAAATTAAGACTAATACAACGTAATATTCACTGAAGCAAAAACAAGTACTAGGATTATTATCAGCTACTATTCTTATTAACTCATTCTTCTCATTTCCCCCCTTAGTAATTCATAACTGTCTCATACAAAAATAACTTGCACAAATTTCCAGAGTTGAATTCAAGGTATATGGCAGAGCCAGAAGCAAATACACCTAGATTCCTCAATTTTTTTTCTTAAACCTGTGTTCTAATTGCAAAGAACAGTGTTTCTATCAAAGAAAATTATGTTCCCTTGGTATTTAAATCCCTAATGCTGTCATTGCTAACATTTCATGTTTCTTTTCTTTCACCCATATAAAAGAATTATACTGCACTTTAACCGTAATTCCCTGTTAACACAGCAGCAGTCAGATCAGTCAGATCAAAAATCTGTCTTATCCAGGATCCTACCTCTGACAGAAGCCAAGATGCCTAAGGAAGAATATATTATTAAAGTACTCTCAGCCTCCTGCAATTTGCAGCTGAAGGACTTCCTGAGCCAGAAGCAGTGTGTTTGCATTTAAGATTAATACTATATACTGACATAACAGACTTGACAAGCTGAAGAAAATGTCAAATTTTGCAGCAAAAATGGCATCTCCTTTTATTGTACTACCGCTCTGAAAAAAATGAAACGCAAATAAATGTATTGCTTGGTAGCATATTTCCCAATACTGAAGCCTTTTGAAGATTCAACAGAAGACTTACTTGTTTGAACAGGTAACTTAAAACTCTGTTAACTCCCTCAAACAGCATCATTTTTAACTGTCAAAATAGAAAATAATGTCTTATGTTTATAAAAAAGCAGACGGAAGTTCCAGAGAATATTTCAGGCAGCTGGGCACATTCATGTTGCTATTACCATATAAAAAAAAAAATATGAATGTAAAATCAGATTGTTAATATTATTGTAACACTGCACTGCTTTGCTTTTTTTAATTTTCAAAGTTTTCATGACATTAGTGATACAGCCCTCACTTCTCTCTAGATGTATACATAGAATCAGGGTTTTAATCTTCTTGACATTTCCAAGACGGTTCAATTGTAAGGCACAGAAACAGAGTGGATGCTCACGGTCATGAAAGAAAGCAGTAGCAAATCTAAGATTAAAAATAAGAAATTCCTTCTTCACTGATGAATTGTGCACTACTCTTGAAGTACATTTTCTACGCATTATAAAGTTCATGATGTGTTAAAATCTACAATAGTCTTGAAAATTACTTTTGAATGACAGTAAAACTCAAAGAGATTATAACTGAATTCCCTTAACACTGAATGAAAATATCATGCATTAAAATGAAATTGAAGGGAGCATTTTTCATGTTTAACTTCAGAACGAATGATTCTAAACATTAAATCAATAAAGCAAATGTGATGTTCAGGCACTGGACTACTCTGAAGTGCAGAGGGAACGTTAAGCTCACAAAAGAGCAAATAGTTCCAATTTACCACTACTGACTGTGTGGTTCAGTTGATATGTCTGGAGTTTTTGAGGTTTTTCCTACAATATTGAAACAGATGCCCATTCAGCATTCCACAGATTGAAAATGCGAACTCACTTCCATACATACTGGGAAAATTACTGACAGTTGATATTAGTCTAGTAGCAAACTTCTAAAAGTTCCTGGGCAGAATGCACGTACATGTTTATACAACGCAAGGAAACAGTGGCAAGAACTCCCTTGCCAGAACAACCTTCAAAAACAAAGCTATAGGAGTCTGGGCTAGATCCACTAAGGCTTTGATATGTGAGCTCTGGGCAAAAGTTTCTCTAACAGCTCACAGTATTATTCCCCCAGCTAGATGCTTCCCCCCAGCTGATGCTCTCTGCCTGCCCTTGAAGGATACGGTCCCCAGCACAGAGGTCACCAAAAAGGATATGCAAAGGCACTTCACTTAGCCCTATGCAAAGCTCTTAGAGCTGATGGAAATGGGTTTGAACTGGAACAGCAGAGTAAGAGCTGGAGCAAAAAAGGTAATAACCAGAGGGTAATAACTTCTAGCACGGCAACAAACAAATTGCATGCAGTAACTTCTCAAATTACCACAGCAAGATTCACCAGAGCTCTGTCTGTTGAATCCAACACGCAGAACCACTGAAATCCCTGCTCAGGTGCTCAATAAGAAGACTACATTAAATCCAAATTCCCATTGGGATGCTCAATGCTGCCCAAAATCCCAACAACTCTGCTCAACTACTCAGAGTCTACTTCATGACTTAGTCTCAGCAGAATTCTTAAACTCAGGGGTTTTTTTTTTTGTATCTGTCTAATATATAGGCCAGTGCCTGGCTCACATACACAAAAGAGAGCCAAAGATTTACACACAAATGTGTTTCCCAGCAGTGAGCACACTCTCCTGTGATGTGGGAAGCACTATTAATTGAAGCAAGGTCTTGCAGCCTGACTCGACCACATCCCAGGGAAATGCCCTAGCCCCTGGGCATGGAGTTAATCTCTCATTAGCCATCCCTCTGGTCTCTTGAATAAATTATTTATGTAAAGCAGAAAAACTTCAATAGGAAAAAGTGAAAAGATATTTACCATGAAGTTCCTGGTAAAGAAGCCAATTCTTCAGGAAGTGATATATGTTTGAAAAAGAAAGCCACTTTAGACAACAAATCAATTTGCACTTTGGGGGCAAGTACACACTAAAACTAGCCAGATGCTATCCTGTATGTGAGGTAAATGAATTCTCTTCTTTCAGTACCAAGCAGAACAAAAATAGGTAAACAGGGTTCCCACTGACTAAATGAAGAGGATATTTATCAGGCTACGTGAGGTGCCTTGTCCATCTCTCACCCTCACGCCCACCCCACTTAAAACAACATGGCTTATTTGACTGAGGGCCCCATCTTAAGGAAAGGGTTGACAGCCAAAAATCCCAAGTAGAAAGTGAGGTCCATTTTGAGGGGCTGTTAGATGCCTATTTTGAAGAACATAGTTTTAAACGGCACCTTAGCCCTCCACAGTTGCCCTAACCAAATCCACCTACAGTTTGCTGAATTTCATGACCCCTTTACTGCACTTCTGTTTCTACCTTTGCACTACACAAAGACAGAACAAATCACCTAAAAAAGTGGTTGGTACAGTGATTTGTCTAAAGAGCCAGGCTATTCCCCATAGCTTGGATGCCTAACACCAAGCTCTACATTGCCTCAATTCGCATGGTTCAAAACATACAGAGCTCGCCACTTTCACTTAAAATATGAGTGGACAGAGGAAGAGGAATATGAAAGACCACATATGGAAAGATCTCATGACCCTCGATTGAAAGAACAGATCCACCATGGGCATCAATTGCTGTAACTTCAGGAACTGCTATGACTTATGCCAATCCTCACTACAGCTAAATAGCCAGAAACCTGCGTTTTTCTCATGGTCTTTTCCTTAGAAAGAGTATTTCTATATGTAATCAAATATAGCAGGTTTAATACAAAGCATGACTCAAGCTCTTACAACACAGGGGAACTTGGGACTCGAGCACAAACCTAGAAAGACACCACTGGAGTTTTCTCTAACGTGACAGTAACTGCCTGACTTGATACTCAGTACATACAACTCTGTGCCTGCACGTGTCCACAACTCCCTGTCTGAACATCCAGAAACCCAAGGAAAATACTCAGCTGGCCTACAATTTTGTATCTGTTAGGTGTCTCTGACGAACCATCTGAGCCTGTCACTCCAGTCTTGATCAGGTATGATCACAATCTTCAGATGTGTAACCTGTGTGAGTTTACAACAGTATTTACTCAACATTTTGTTTAGATTTCATCCCCTGAATGGTTCCCTTTCTGATGTCTTGTAGATTTCTGGTGGTCTGTAAAACTGATAGAACAACAGTCGTTTACGACTCATTGGGGTGCAGGTTGAATGGATAAAATCAGGCAAGGCAAACCGTGATAGAAATCACCTATATCTAAATTTATGCTTAACTGCTGGAGACTTAATTGTTCAGGCTATAGCAATGGGATCAAAATTACCTCCACACAAGTAGCATAATTGTTACATTAAATGTCTTAGAATCAATGCTGTAATGTAAATATTCATGATGAAATATCTAGGAATCAATGCTGTAATGTAAGTCTTTATGAATGCTTAGAAACAATCTTAAAATCGTGTTGTATGTAAAAATTATTTCAATTTCCTGTTTGTACAGAAAAGCAGCAGCTGTAAAAAACCAAACTAATAAAATAAAAAACTCCCATTCTATATACGCCCTTGGACAGAGGAGTTATGTTGAAACATCAATGCCTATTTTAGGAACATATCTGTTTGGAAATAGATTTCAAAATCTCAATCTTCAAGGCCCAAATTATCCTTCATCAATATTACATAAACACATAAATATGCATCAATGAATCTTTTTCAGACTACAATGAATTATAGAGAACATGTTATAGCCTCAGAAAAAAGTACCCTTAATACCACCCCAAACCTTCCAATTACAGCATGATGCCACATATTACACAAAGTATCCAAACTAGTTTCGATTTTCACAGTGCAACAAATGCCATTATTTAAATTTCCTCATTTAGATTATTCTGTTATTCAGAAAGACTTTTTTATTAGATTTGGGTTAAGTTCAGCAAGCAGGTGCAGGGAATTCATGGAAGGGGGAAACTAATTTTATTCTAAGATACAGCACCAATTAGGAAGTGAGAAGAAGAAAAGTTTATTTTCTTTTTCCAGCTAGTAAATAAAAATAAGCTGGATAAGGGGAAGACCTACTCAGCATAAAGCCATTAATATAAAGGGCTAGATTTCAGAAAGTTTTCAGTTTTAGACGAGTGGTGGAATTATCAAAAATTCTTAAGCAGATCAGGCACCTAACTGCCTTAAGACTTTTGACACTTAACTGTTTAGGTATTTAATGGGGTTTTCAGCAGGCCTAAATGCCTTTGAAACAATTAGTTAAATGCCTAAAAATATTTAGTATTTCCTCTGCTGAGTAAGTCAGTTTGTAAATGCAAAATGTGCTTTTAATAAACGTAGGGCCTGCCTCTCAGGTCAGGTGCAGACAGTTGTGCAATCGTTGGGCTTAGGCTCTCAGGAGGCTGGACCCAAGCCAGCTTCAGTGCAATGCCATATAAACTACATTCTCACGTTCATTTTAAGACAGTGCTACGACCAAGAGAAACAATCCCTGCCCTCAAACAGCCCCCACTCATCCCTAGCCACCACATTACCACCTCCCCTCTGTCCATGTAAGCATTTGAATGGAATCAGAGACCTTGTTTAGGCTAAAACTAACTTCTTTTTTTTTTTTTTTTTTTTGCCAGATTAGGTTTGACCTGGATCCAGCTATGTTGCTGCACAAATACTTGTGCAAAGAAATGAAGTAGGAAGATGTGCAGAACGGGCAAGTCTATTTCTGTTGGTGGCAACACTGGTGTCTGTCAAATCCCAGCACGTGAACAAACACATCCTTATTTCTTCTTGATCCTACTCATCACATTTAAGGCACCTGCAATCAATTAGATGCAATTTTATAACACTGTTTTGCACATTTTAATTTAATCCCTTTTTTCATGTATGTAATGAGACAGAATTGAAAATGAAATTAGGAAGTAAGACTTGTCACTTATAAACCAAGCCAGCAAAAATTCAGAACATGAAAGAATGTTCTTCTGTTTTCTTCTGATACCTAAAAAGAAATAATTAATTCAGTGTAAAGCTTTCAGCTGTTGGCAAATCAAAATGTTTTACTTATTCCAACCAATGAGCTGAGAACTTTGTTTAGGAAAATAATGTAGAAAATGTATTTAATAAAGGTAAAAAAATCAGTTTATCTGCTTCGATGCAAACTATTTGAACCCTTACTTTTCCTTTTCTGTATCTTATCTCACTGTTGGACTTAAACACACCTTTCCCATATTCCCTCTTCTGCCTTTTTAACTGACGTGTTTAAAAGCAAAGCAAAGAAGGAATAAGAGTGAGAAGACGTGGCCTGCAGTGTGCAGTTCTAGGGCTGTCCAAATTCTTCTGCATTTCCACTCCCACTCCTCTGCCTGGGTAAAAGCTCACCCTGGACTGGCCAACACTGCACCGCCAGCCAGAGAAACAACCTGGTGTGTGCACAATCTTGCTTGCAGAAAACGTTCAAGGAAAATTCCACATTTTCTGCCATGAGAAGCGACTCTCCTTTCACGCCTCAAGTTCCTGTCACTGTTGGAGGTACAAGTCCTCAGGGATCCTGCGAAAGGTGACTCACGTTGATATAAACACAATAAGGAAAGGGATTTCCGTCCCTACTTCCCACACGCTGGCACTGACGCTGCCCTCACAGCCTAAACCTTATGGATGCAAGGAACAACCTGCTGCGCTGAGGGCTTGACCTACAAAACCATCAGCACCAAAGCACGGCCCAAATCAAGAGATGCCCGAAGGCCAACCAAAAAACCAGGATGGGGTTGAGGAGCCAGCCCCAGACCTCGCTGAGGTTCCAGGCCCTGGGGTCACGGTGCCCCCATGGAGGAGCTGGAGTCGGTGGCACACCCCAAGGCACTGCCCTTCGCAGGCTCCGGTCCTTCGGGCTACTTGCGCTGTCCACCTACAGTCCCAGCTTCCCCGCCGGCCGGGGGGGCTGCGGCGGGCGGGAAAGGGCAG
>NW_010099909.1:626-2278 GCF_000699245.1 Pterocles gutturalis | reverse complement strand
GTTCTTTGCTGAAATTAAGCCACAAAAGAAAGCCAGGTCTTGTGGGTGAAACTTCATTAGTGCTGAATTCCCTCAGTTAACGTGTAGCCCATTCATCTTCCCTGCCCTTCTTTAAGTCATTTGTGTGGCTGTCACATTTCTGCAGCTCTTTTTGTTAGGTTGCGTCTTCGTTTTGGCTAATAGCTTAGGCAATTGTCTTCCTTGAGTGTGTCCCAGAAAGTTGGAACTGAAGTAAATGTTTTTGAACTCTGTCTCTGGAACATCATCCAAGTACATGCACTTTATTAAGAGGTTCTTCCTCTGGGTCATGGGACCTTGAGACCTTCCCCATGGAAGTACAGTAATTGAATTGCTTAGGCCAATCTTGGATCTCTTGCCAATTTCTTCTGTAACAGGAGAGATGCATTTGGCTTGTAGTGAGGGCCAGTTATGAATCAATCAGCCTTCTCCTTCCCGCCCATGCTACACCTTTCCGTCCCCAGAGGCAGGCCGAGTGTCCTTATATGATACAGTTTGTACAACAGTGAAGGAGTAGATAACTCGCCGCATCCCCTCTCCAACCTGACATTGGTGATTCAGACATTAGCAGGATCCTCATGACAGAGAGACTGGGCAGAGTGGGCATCTTACACCTGCCTCGGTCGGGTGAGTTCATGAAGGCTGTTATCCCTATATTCTTACGTAGGAGCACCGGCATTTCCTACTGCGGCACCCAGCACAGAAATTTGTCAGATAAGCCTTCTCTCAGAGTTGCAGGAAGGGGAAGTTGACCCTTGGTGGTTGCACTGCAGAACTACCCTGTTACCTTAGATCATATTAATGAACTTTAGTTCTGGGCCTAATCAGTGTTGTGCTCACAGTAGGTCTCTTTTAATATCATGCCGTGTATCTCTTCGTTGTTAATTTTCAGTGTTGTCAGTGGGTGGTGGTACTGTCACAAGTTTTCTCTGCTGAGTCATTTATCTTTTGTAATTCCACCACATTTTACATGTCACATCTTACATACCACGTTTCCCTTTTCCCCTAAGATTATATACATTAAAGTTGTAAGCCAGTATGCAATTGTTTGGTGTTGTTTCACCTTAATTTGCCCCATGGGGATCCACACAACCTCTGCGAACCCTGCTCGTCCCACTCAGGATGGTTTATGACCTGGGCTGCAATACATTAACACCAGTATGGAAGGATATTTGGACATGGAAACATTGTATGACCTGTGTGGAGCTACATGCTATGCAGGCAGCTGGACACAAGAAAGAGGGGTGGAAGTGTCTTCTCTGGCTCTGTACAGATGACTGATACCAAAGAACGAGGGAACTTAAACTTTTCTCAATAGACTTTTTAGTAGGACTGAAAACCAGAGTTCTGTAAGACCCTCTGGTTAAATGCCACACCACCATTGTACCATGGTGCTGTAGTGTCTCTTCATGCTTGTTGTTTCTTTCAGGAGAGCAGGGACGAATGGGTGAGCCAAAAGACCTTCACATTGGTGCTGAGAAATGGTGTGCTGAGTTTTCCTTTTGTTTATTTTTTCCCAAGTGCTCTTTTATTTTAGTGTTGCACCTCTACTACTTTCAGTATAGTGGAGAAACAGATCCAGACTTGCTGTTGTTTATGGCTGGTTGGCAGCTGTTGCCAAGTCTTCCTTGGTC
>NW_010099909.1:0-222 GCF_000699245.1 Pterocles gutturalis | reverse complement strand
ATGGATCCCAGTTATAGAATCAGTTGGGACCTGCTCATGTGTGTAGAGGAGCTTATGCTCAGGTATTAGCTGGCAGCAACTGTGATCTGGCCTGGTTTTAGCATCTACAGCTAGCTCACAGGTAAAAACTGCTTTGACTGAGTAAATTCACAGGCTGTTGTACTACATCTTTGAGGTGAGCTCTGCCAGTGGGCTAAGTTTTAAATTTGTCGGTGAGGCACG
>NW_010099908.1:143958-148400 GCF_000699245.1 Pterocles gutturalis | reverse complement strand
TTTTTTATATAGATATATATTTCCAGTCTTACAGTGCCATTTCAGAGGCTGACAGCTGAGTGCCTTGTAGCTCAGCTGACGGGTGCCCCAGGCGCCCATTTCACCAAAGTTTCATACTTTAACCACAGCTTTTTTTCCCCGCCAGCAGTGCCTCTGTGCCAGCCCCTGTGGCTGGTGCTTGACGTGCCATGGGGCTGGCAGTGCTGCCTGGGTGCTCCCACACCCCTCTGGAGCATCGCTCGTCTCCCCAGCATCTGGGCTGGTGCAGGAGGAAGCCTGCAGCAGCTCCGTTTGCATTTACAGCTCAAGCAGCTGCTCTGTGTCTCCTCCAGGAGAAGGGTGATGGGCCAGATCTCCTGTGGTCACGGCAGCTGGTTGGACCGTGCTGACCTGAGCCTCAAACGCCTTCACAGACCAGCCAGATCCTTCACAGCCACATCCTGCTCTTACACAGGATGAGAAACATGGGGAAACGTTGTGAACCATCCTACAGGAGATGTGCTTCAGCAGGGTGGGAGCTCTTAAAGGTATGCAGCACAGGGACGAGCAGTTTTGCTCCTATTGATGCAAATTATGACACTTAGCTGATTGGTTTGCTGAAGGCAACAGGCAGAAAATAGGGGTGCTGAAAGTTTGCTGTTTCAGACCTGAGCATTAGGCATCAAAACACAGCCCAGAAAGCCCATTGCTTCAGACCTGTCCCACGGCAGGTGGGGTGCAGAGCTGCAATCCTTCTCAGCACTGTGTCGGCACCCACAAAGATGAGGTTTACTGCTCGAGGCCATGGAGAAATAAGCTGAAGTGCTCTTTCCCCTTTGCATTTATCCAAGAAAAAAACACAGTGGCTTCCAATCAAGGGTGAGATGAGATTAACTATTTTTTGCCATCTTGTATTTTCCCTGAATTGCTAGCTCCTTTTCTCCCTGCACGGGAGGCACAGATGTTGCCTCAGAGTGGAAATCCACTTGCTTATCTGCCTTAAATAGTTAGTTTGTAATTCTCCTTCATAATACTATCTCTTTCAGGACAGTTAGCATATGCCTCTGGAACAAAAGACCTCAGTTGATGGATCTCATCATTATTTAGGTGCAAATGCGTGCTGTACATCCGCCATGGGAGATTTCTAAGGTACAAGCTAACAAAGAGCAAGCTGTGCTGTACTCTTCTTGCTGTATTTTTCTTGGACACATGCTCTTCTTAGATAGCAGTGGGGAGCGGTCTTGAAATTGCTTATGTATTCTGTAAATATGGCAAATTTCTCTGTGATCCTGAGTGCTGCCTGAAATAAAACCTATAACTGAATTTTGAAATGATGGACATAGTGGCACGAATTCACTGAATCCTGGCAACTGGAAGGGCATCAGGGAAGAAACACGTCGGTTTAAAGAAAAAAATACGGCCATCAAGAGTTCAGCTAGATGTGCCCTTCTATCCGATTGCTTGCTGAAGGTATAAATCCTAGTCCTCAGGAGAGTTATCAGAATGATAACCTTGGAGACTGAAAGCCATTCGCTGATAAATCGGAGATTCGGGCTCCACGCTGGGGAAATCCTTGGGATTACCATCGTCTTTGCCAGCAGTCAGAATGTACTGGCTTGGCTTAAATAGGCACAGCTTCTAGCCTGGCGTTATTTTAGGAGTACTGACAGCAGCTGTTTGTGGCCAGATCGCAGCTCGAGATAAATGTTGGGTATTTGCTCAGCTTCACTCCTGACCCTGCAGATTGCAGTGAGTTCTGGACTGCGAGGCCACGCTGCTAGGAAAGGGTGATGGAGCTGGCTGGTTCCTTTGATTAGGAACAACTACGCTTATATGAATACGACTAAAAATGCCTTTTCAAGCTTAAAGCAAAGTTCTGTCCCAATGTGGGGCAAAAAAGTATAGAGCTAGCCTGGAACCGAGGATAGCATCCTCCCTGGAAAATGCCCTGTGGGGGTGAGAGCAAGGGCCAGGTTAAGCATTCTGTCTTCCATCTGTTCATTTTTTTTTTTCATGACAACCACTATGGAAGAATAAAAATCTGAACAGTTTGTATGAGAGTGGCACTGAGGGAGCAGGGGAACTGCAGCCTAGGAGGAGATTTCCTTTATGGCCAGCTGTTATCAGTGAACCAGGAGCAACAACGAGGTGATAAAAACCCAGAGCAGCCTTTATGGAGAGCACACACTGAGGAGCCAGGCAGGCTAAAGAAACCAGCCTGGAAGTTTAAACCATTTATAGAAGGTTTCCAAGGAACCCAGAGGAAAATTAACCCCCCCCCATAACTCACGGAGCCAGAATCATGCTACTGAAAACCTGAAACCCCCCAAAACCCCTTTCCAGTCAAAACCCCAGCACCTCTGGCTCTTAAGCTCTCTAAAACAAAATACCTGAGAGGAACAAGGCAATTGTTAACAGCTCCAGCAGGTAACAACTGAAAAAATCATCTTTCTCTGCTTCAAACTCCTAAAAACAGGCACCTGTGCTCTTTCCAGTACACCACAGAGGAGGATGAACAGGATTATTTCTCTGGTACTTTCTACTTGTATGTGGGGAAAATGAGAAGAGCATCATTAAGCATTATGAACACAACAGTTTAAGAGATCTTTGGTTTAGCCTAAGCCTGTGCATTGGAATTAGGTGACTCATTCACAGGGGATTTGCTGGATTTGGAAAAAACGGTGTCTGGGAAACCAGTAAATATCACTCGCTAGGATTTATTTCTATTGGGAGCTAGCCATTTGTACTGTACCTGTGCTGCTTGTCTTTTTGCTTGGGCATAACCTCAGCCTTACTGCTACCCAGCCCAAAAAAGAGCATGAAGTCCAAAGCAGTTTAAGCCCATTTAAATGGTGGGAATGTGACATGTGAGAAAACAGACTGAGGTACCATTGGACTCTGGGTTGCAATTCTTACTGTCTCCTGATGCCGTTTCTTATTTACTTTTCACCAACCAGCTCTGGTTATGAATAATACCCTGCAGCAAGAAGTTCTGGACAAACAAGGACAAACGACAGTCTCTACCCAGAAGATGACATAAATTAAATGATAAGCTCTAAAAGAGCTCCTTTCTTTAAATAGACTTCAGGCATCTTTACTGCTTTTTCTCAAGCCTAAAAAATGAAGACTTCTTTTGTTTATTTCTCCAATGAATAAGAAACTCTCCACTTCTTGTTTTTTTTTTTTTTTTTTTTTTTTTTTGGGGTTTTGGGGTTTTTTTTGTTTTTTAGGAAACTACTACTTTCTTTATCTTGTTGACTGTTTAGTCTAAAGTATTATATTTCCTCAAATGATTCTTTCTTACATTTCTTTCCTCTGAGCAATGTTTTGAATTACCGTACAGTGGCGTCAGGCTCATATGACCAGGAAATAAAGCTGCAGAGCTCTGGTTGCATAGTAGAATTCACTATAGGCTCAGGAGCTTACTGTAACAGCAGCATTTTTCTGTAACAGCCTAGTCCCCTTTCTTTCTTGCAGTTGCTATCATTCCTATATTTGTCCAACTCTAGGCAGCTACTAGTAGTTTCACAGTTCCAGTGCTCCTGGGATGGGAAGCAGGAATAAACTGAAGGAATAAAGGCTAGATTATTTGCAATATTCTTCATGCCAGGGGAAAAAAAAAAATTCAAGGCAATATAATCCTCTGTTTAAAGCATCAGCTAGGAAGGACAGAGCTCCAGTAAACATCCAGCTCAAAAAAAAAAAAAAAAGAACGAAAAATATCAGGTTGAGATCATGCCATTCTTCTCATAGCAATGAGAAAGGCTCATGTTCAGTTTTCCCAGCATGTCTCCCTGACTCAGTTGTGGCAGTTTTGACTAGTCAGGGATTGCAAAGCATTTTCGCTTTAAAGGTCAAGCTGTTTCAGGGGCTTGAACTCAGTTTGCCCTGAAATTTGGTATGCATTGTTCGGTGTGCTGGGGGTAGGGCGAGTCTGCCCAGTATCAGACATTTGGCTAGGAGAGCCATCAAAGACATATATCCCCAAACTATTTTTTTTTTTCTTAAGCTTGACAAATTATAGCAATTTTGGTGTGTGCGGACTCAGTGATCTTGCTCAGGCTCAGCATCCCCATCTCCTGCAGAGCTCTGGTGCTCTGGGCAGGGCAGGGCAGCACCACTGCGACTGATCTGGACAAAAGGGCTTTGTAGCTGTGGGTCTCAGAGCAAAAACCTAGCATTATATGCTATGGCTGGGGAAATGGGAGTCAAAAAACTTCCTGTTTCGTCAGTTCATGCCTGAATACATGTCATCGTTATACACCACAGCATAAAATTGGCTGCAGGCAGACACCTTTACACAGAAGCTTCTCATCTCAGGACAATTTTTGTGGTTTGACATGTGCAGACGTACAATAAAATATGTATTTTCATCAACAAGATAACCCTGCTATTGCTACTTTGTACTCCCTGCCTTATTTTGCAGGAAACGTTTGGTCTGTTTGCATCTGTTTATGGAAAGA